>NW_027141158.1:300000-600000 GCF_036365525.1 Heterodontus francisci | reverse complement strand
CGACGCAAATGATCCTCTCGGAATGCTGAGAGGAGAGGGGAGGGGGGAGATGTGTTTTCTGTTGGCATTATGCTGGAGGTTGTGGAAATGGCCAAGGATAATCCTCTGAATGTGTAGGCTGGCGGGGTGCAAAGTGCGGACAAGAGAAAACCTGTCGTGGTTCTGAGAGGGAAAAGAAGGGGTGAGGGCACAAGTGCAGGAAATGAGCGGGACACAGTTGAGGACCCTGTCAACCACAGCGGGGCGGGTGGGGGGCGGGGAATTCTCGGTTGAGGAACAAGAAAAATATATTAGAGGCGTTGTTGTGGAAGGTTGCATCATCAGAGCAGATGTGTCGGAGAAGGAGAAACTGTGAGAATGAAATGGAGTTCTTGCAGGAAGCAGGATGTGAAAAAAGGGTCGCTGCTCCTAATCCCATTCTCTCTATTCTGTTTCAATGATTCTGGGAAATGCTTAAATCCTTGATGCAAAGGAAGCGGCAAGGAAATGGATACTTGTGATCCCATGTACTTTGTTTCACCCTAATATTTTGTTTTTAGCCAAATTCGTTGCCTGATAAATTTCAGTTGTTCCAATTTGCTGGCAATGTTAATTTTCCTAAAATGAAGAGAAAAAGAGAATTAAACAAATAAGACAATAGCAGGAATCTTTGGATAACAAATATAAGAAAGTTTAGGAAATGAAAGACATAATTCATAAACTTAGGATAATGGCATTTACAGCTTTAGCCAGTTTCATTGTGTGTTGAAATATGGGTCGCTTTCAAGCTCTCAGGTCTCTGCTCTTGATATTGAACCGGCTTGCAGGAATAAAATGTGGTGCATACTCCGGAAACGTCAGAGTCTGTCGAACACAGAAACCTGATGGAACCCTTGTTGTTATCCCTTAGATCACTATCATGCATGTCACAGTTAACGTATTGTTGCCTTAATGATTGGTACTAGCTGTTGTTTGGTAAACTTCGTTGGTTCTTAATCGCATGATAACACCTGGTTTGAATTGGCAGCAATGTGTTATCCATGGAGAACAATGTTTTCTTTACCCATCCAGTTTCAATATGATGCTGAGCAACTCGGTATTCATAAGCTAGACTCTGACTAGGTCATGGTGTACAGTAACTTATCAGAGTTCAGAAAGATTTCAATTTCGTAAGAAAATGAACTTTGCAGAAACTTTCAACTTAAACAGTTGTTATTCATTAATACTTTAAATAAATGAATAGACTTTGTAATACATTTATCAATTGCAATAATGCACTCATTATAACTTAATCGTGTTCTATTACTTTTATAATCATGACTGGTTATACTTTATGCAGAATTAATGCATGTCGATAACAAAGAATACAAAATGCAGAGTATGAAACGGCTGAAAAGAGAAATGTTAATCTGAAAATGGCTTCCTTGACCTTATTAGTTGTTAAAGCGAATACAGTATCAAAATGCGAATTTTAAACTGAAATCTAACAATCCGGTGCTGCCTGCAGCCAACCCTCCAACCCAGGGAGTTTCAAGGTTGAGCCAAACTGGAGCAGCCGCAGTCGACGGTGGACATGGGAGGGGGTACATAAACATGCAAACACTCAATCATAGAAAAAAGAATTACATTTGGCACGGAAAATACCATTTAAGAAAACCACAGCAAATATTTCTCACATTAGATACAACAGATGTCACTTGAGCTAATAGCAGAGTATATTAATTCAACAGTACACAGAAAATATCACTTCAACTGGTCACAGCAAATATTACTTAAAATGACTATAGAAAATGCCACTTAAACTGGAAACAGAAAACAACACTTAAACTAGACGCTCGAAATGTCACTTAAATTTTTCACAGCAACTTTCAGTTAACATGAACAGAGCAAATATCATTTAAAAGGGATACAGCAAAAATCAAATAAACTGGAAGAGCCAAATATGATTGAAACTGAACACAGCCAAATAGCACGTAAAATGACCACAACAAGCATGATTTAAATATCACTTAATGTGGGAACAGCAAATATTGCTTGACATGATCACAGCAAATATCAGGTAAACTGCACAAGCTGAACACAGCTAATATCACTTGAACCTGACGTCACAAACTTCACTTGCACTATCACTAATGGATGAAAACCAACCGTTAGTTACAGTATTTTTGTGCATATGCGTATTATTGTCAGCTGACATTATACTCAGCATTGTAAGGTTTATTTGCATCTATGTTCAAAATAGCGGAGGGGGAGTTCATTTCACCAACAATAAGTGCGGCAGCTGGTTGAAGGGGTCCGGCCACATGACCGAGAAGCCATCCTTTTTCAACCAGTCTGCTTTCTGAGACTTGTAGCTGCAAATCAACATCTCCGGGGCCTGCCTACAAGAGGAAACAAAGAGGTCTCGGTCTGCAAAGCAGCAAGAAAATTTCTCTGCTCACTGCCAGTTTCTATTCGTAAAAAAACAGGTAATCAGAAACTAAGCTGCCTCAGCCTATCTTCGAAATTGCAAGAATAGGAAAGTTTAAGAGAGGAGATTTTCTGCGACTCATATTCCAATCGGCATTTCCAGTACGTTAATTGCAGCTTTGGACTTGACCTTATTTAAAAAAAGGACTCTAGTTTCATTGGAACCCCCGTCAGTCAGTAATTAAGGCAATCTCCACTTTGTTATAAAGAGCAACAGCACTGAAGCAGGCCCTTCGAGGCTGTGCCAACCAACAACCACCCACTTGCACGCTAATCCCATATTCCCTACCACCTACTTATAGAACAAAGAACAACAAAGAATAAAGAACAATACAGCACAGGAACAGGCCATTCGGCCCTCCAAGCCTGCGCCGATCTTGATGCCTGCCGAAATTAACACCTTCTGCACTTCCGGGGCCCATATCCCTCTATTCCCTAAAATAAAAGCAAAATACTGCGGATGCTGGAAATCTGAAACTAAAACAAGAAATGCTGGAATCACTCAGCAGGTCTGGCAGCATCTGTGGAAAGAGAAGCAGAGTTAACGTTTCGGGTCAGTGACCCTTCTCTTTCCACGGATGCTGCCAGACCTGCTGAGTGATTCCAGCATTTCTTGTTTTTGTCCCTCTCTTCCCTTCCTATTCATATATTTGTCAAGATGTCTCTTAAACGTCGCTATCGTATCTGCTTCCACCACCTCCCCTGGCAGCAAGTTCCATGCACTCACCACCCTCTGTGTAAAAAACTTGCCTCGCACACCCCCTCTAAACTTTGCACCGAGCAGCTTCAACCGATGTCCGCTAGTAACTGACTCTTCCACCCTGGGAAAAAACTTCTGACTATCCACTCTGTCCTTGCCGCTCAAAAATTTGTAAACCTCTATCATGTCGTCCCTCCACCTCCATTGTTCCAGTGAAAACCATCCGAGTTTTTCCAACCTTTCCTCATAGCTAATGCCCTCCAGACCAGGCAACATCCTGGGAAACCTCCTCTGTACCCTCTCCAAAGCCTCCACGTCCTTCTGGTAGTGTGGCGACCAGAATTGCACGCAATATTCTAAGTGTGGCCGAACTAAGGTTCTGCACAGTTGCAATATGACTTGCCAATTTTTATACTCTCTGCCCCGACCGATGAAGGCAAGCATGTCGTATTCCTTCTTGAGTACCTTATCCACCTGCGTTGCCACTTTCAGTGACCTGTGGACTTGTACGCCCAGATCTCTCTGCCTGTCAATACTCCTAAGAATTCTGCCATTTAACTGTATACTTCCCACATGCATTAGACCTTCCAAAATGCATTACCTCACATTTGTCCGGATTAAACTCCATCTGCCATTTCTCCGCCCACGTCTCCAACCGATCTATATCCTGCTTTATCCTTTGACAATCCTCATCATTATCCGTAACTCCACCAACCTTTGTGTTGTCCACAAACCTGCTCATCAGACCAGCTACATTTTCCTTCAGATCATATATATATACTACAAACAGCAAGGATCCCAGCACTGATCCCTGCGGAACACCACTAGTCACATCCCTCCGTTCAGAAAACATCCATCCACTGTTACCCTCTTCCTTCTCTGACTGAGCCAGTTCTGTATCCATCTTGCCAGCTCACCTCCGATCCCGTGTGACTTCAGCTTTTGCACCAGTCTTCCATGCGGGAACTTGTCAAAGGCTTTACGAAAGTACATATAGACAACATCCACCGCCCTTCCCTCATCAATCATCTTCGTCACTTCCTCAAAAAACTCCATCAAATTCGTAAGACTCGACCTCCCCTTCAGAAAACCATGCTGTCTCTCCCTAATAAGTTCGTTTGTTTCCAAATGGGAGTAAATCCTGTCCCGAAGAATCCTGTCTAATAGTTTCCCGACCACTGACGTAAGGCTCACCGGCTTATAATTGCTTGGATTATCCTCACTACCCTTCTTAAACAAAGGAATCACATTGGCTATTCTCCAGTCCTCTGGGACCTGACCTGCAGCCAATGAGGATGCAAAGATTTCTGTCAAGGCCCCAGCAATTTCTTCCCAGGCCACATTCAGTAATCTAGGGTAGATCCCATCAGGCCCTGAGGACTTATCTAACTTAATGCTTTGCAAGACACCCAACACCTCCTCCTTATTGATAATGAGATGACTGAGACTCCCTTCCCGAGGCTCATCATCCACCATGTCCTTCTCCTTGGTGAATACTAATACAAAATACTCATTTAGCACCTCACCCACTTCCTCTGGCTCCACGCATTGATTCCCATCTCTGTCCTTGAGTGGGCCAACCCTTTCCCTGGTTACCTTCTTGCTCTTTATATATGTATAAAAAGCCTTGGGATTTTCCTTAATTCTGTTTGCCAAAAACTTTTCATGACCTCTTTTAGCCCTCCTAACCCATTGCTGAAGTTCCTTTCTACTGTCTTTATATTAATCAAGTGCGTCATCTGTTCCTAGCATTCCAGCCCTTACAAATGCTTCCTTTTTGTTTTTGACTAGGCTCACAATATCCCGTGTTATCCAAGCTTCCCGAAACTTGCCAAACTTCTCTTTCTTCCTCACAGGAACATGCTTGTACTGGATTCTAATCAACTGACGTGTGAAAGACTCCCACATATCAGATGTTGATTTACCCTTAAACAGCCGCCCCCAATATAAATTCTTCAGTTCCTGCCTAATATTGTTATAATTAGCCTTCTCCCAATTTTGCAGCTTCACGCCAGGACTACTCTTATCCTTATCCACAAGTACCTTAAAACTTGTGGAATTATGGTCACTGCTCCCGAATGCTCCCCCACTGTAACTTCAACCATCTGGCCTCGCTCATTCCCCAGTGCCAGGTCCAGAATGGCCCCAGCCCTAGTTGGCCTATGAACATACTTTTTCAAGAAGCCCTCCTGGATGCTCCTCTCAAATTGTGCCCCATCCAAGTCCCTAGCACTAAGTGAGTCTCAGTCAATATTGGGAAAGTTAAAATCACCCACAACTACAACCCTGTTACCTTTGCATATTTCAAAATTCAGTCAACATATCTGCTCCTCTACCTCCCAATGGCAGTTGGGACCCTGTAGTAAACCCACAACATCGTGACTGCACACTTCCTATTCCTGAGCTCCACCCATATTGCCTCGCTGCATGACCTCTCTGAGGTGTCCTCCCGCAGTACAGCTGTGATGTTCTCCTTAACCAGTAATGCAACTTCCCCACCCCTTTTACATCCCCCTCTATTCCGCCTGAGGCTTCTAAAGCCTGGAACACTTAGCTGCCAATTCTGCCCTTCCCTCAAGCAAGTCTCTGCAAGAGCAACAACATCATATTTCCAAGTAGTAATCCAAGCTCGAAGTTCATCTGCTTTACCTGTTATACTTCTCGCATTGAAACAAATGCACTTCAGACCAGCAGTCCCGCTGTGCTCAGCAACATCTCCTTGCCTGCTCTTCCTCATAGTTCTACTGGCCTTATTTACTATGTCCTCCTCATTTACTTCACTAGCTGTCCTACTGCTCTGGTTCCCCCCACCCCCACGCCCCGCCACACTAGTTTAAACCCTCCCGAGTGACGTTCGCAAACCTTGCGCCAGGATATTAGTGCCCTTCCAGTTTAGATGCCACCCATCCTTCTTGTACCGGTCTCATCTGTCCCTGAAGAGAGCCCAATGGTACAGATATCTAAAACCCTCCCTTCTGCACCAGCCGCTCAGCCACGTGTTTAGCTGCACTACCTTCCTATTTATAGCCTCACTGGCACGTGGCACAGGGAGTAATCCGGAGATTACAACCCTGTTTTTTAACTTACTACCTAACTCCCTAAACTCCCCCTGGAGGACCTCATCACTCGTCCTGCCTATGGCATTGGTACCGATGTGTACTACAACCTCTGGCTGTTCACCCTCCCCCTTCAGAATGCCCTCTGTCCGTTCAGAGACATCCTTAACCCTGGCACCAGGGAGGCAACATACCTTCCAGGAGTCTCTTTCACGTCCACAGAAGCGCCTATCTGTGCCCCTGACTACAGAGTCCCCTATAACTATTGCTGTTCTGTGCTTTGTCCCTCCCTGCTGAACAACAGTGCCAGCCGTGGTGCCACTACTATGGCTGCTGCTGTTTTCCCCGATAGGCCATCCCCCCCAACAGTATCCAAAACGGTATACTTGTCAGAGAAGGGGATAGCCACAGGGGATTCCTGCACTGACTGCCTGCCCCTTCTAGCGGTCACCCATCTATCTGCCTGCACCTTCGGTGTAACTACTTCGCTAAAACTCCTGTCTATGACGGTTTCCACCACCTGCAAGCTCATAAGTGCATCCAGTTGCCGCTCCAACCGTTCCATGCGGTCTGTGAGGAGCTGCAACTGGGTACACTTTTTTTTTTTTTAGAATTAGAATTAGAATATTACAGCGCAGTACAGGCCCTTCGGCCCTCGATGTTGCGCCGAGCTGTGAAACCATCTGACCTACACTATTCCATTTTCATCCATGTGTCTATCCAATGTCCACCTAAATGCCCTTAAAGTTGGAGAATCTACTACTGCTGCAGGCAGGGCATTCCACGCCCTTACTACTCTCTGAGTAAAGAAACTACCTCTCACATCTGTCCTATATCTATCACCCCTCAACTTGAAGCTATGTCCCCTCGTGTTTGCCATCACCATCCGAGGAAAAAGACGCTCACTATCCACCCTATCTAACCCTCTGATTATCTTATATGTCTCTATTAAGTCACCTCTCCTCCTCCTTCTCTCCAACGAAAACAACCTCAAGTCCCTCAGCCTTTCTTCGTAAGACCTTCCCTCCATACCAGGCAACATCCTAGTAAATCTCCTCTGCACCCTTTCCATAGCTTCCACATCCTTCCTATAATGCGGTGACCAGAAGTGCACGCAATACTCCAGGTGCGGTCTCACCAGAGTCTTGTACAGCTGCAGCATGACCTCGTGGCTCCGAAACTCGATCCCCCTACTAATAAAAGCTAACACACCATATGCCTTCTTGACAGCCCTATTAACCTGGTTAGCAACCTTCAGGGATTTATGCACCGGGACACCAAGATCTCTCTGCTCATCTACACTAACAAGAATCTTCCCATTAGCCCAGTACTCTGCATTCCTGTTACTCCTTCCAAAGTGAATCACCTCACACTTTTCCGCATTAAACTCCATTTGCCATCTCTCAGCCCAGCTCTGCAGCCTATCTATGTCTCTCTGTACCCTGCAACATCCTTCGGCACTATCCACAACTCCACCGACCTTAGTGTCATCTGCAAATTTACTAACCCACCCTTCTACACCCTCTTCCAGGTCATTTATAAAAATGACAAACAGCAATGGCCCCAAAACAGATCCTTGCGGTACACCACTAGTAACTAAACTCCAGGATGAACATTTGCCATCAACCACCACCCTCTGTCTTCTTTCAGCTAGCCAATTTCTGATCCAAAGCTCTAAATCACATTCAACCCCATACTTCCGTATTTTCTGCAACAGCCTACCGCGGGGAACCTTATCAAACGCCTTACTGAAATCCATATACACCACATCCACTGCTTTACCCTCATCCACCTGTTTGGTCACCTTCTCGAAAAACTCAATAAGGTTTGTGAGGCACGACCTACCCATCACAAAACCGTGCTGACTATCTCTAATGTACTTATTCTTTTCAAGATGATTATAAATCCTGTCTCTTATAACCTTTTCCAACATTTTACCCACAACCGAAGTGAGGCTCACAGGTCTATAATTACCAGGGCTGTCTCTACTCCCCTTCTTGAACAAGGGGACAACATTTGCAATCCTCCAGTCTTCCGGCACTATTCCTGTCGACAATGACGACATAAAGATCAAGGACAAAGGCTCTGCAATCTCCTCCCTAGCTTCCCAGAGAATCCTAGGATAAATCCCATCTGGCCCAGGGGACTTATCTATTTTCACTCTTTCCAAAATTGCTAACACCTCCTCCTTGTGAACCTCAATCCCATCTAGCCTCGTAGCCTGAATCTCAGTATTCTCAACAACATTTTCTTTCTCTACTGTAAATACTGACGCAAAATATTCATTTAACACTTCCCCTATCTCCTCTGATTCCACACACAACTTCCCACTACTATCCTTGATTGGCCCTAATCTAACTCTAGTCATTCTTTTATTCCTGATATACCTATAGAAAGCCTTAGGGTTTTCCCTGATCCGATCCACCAATGACTTCTCGTGTCCTCTCCTTGCTCTTCTTAGCTCTCCCTTTAGATCCTTCCTGGCTAGCTTGTAGCTCTCAAGCGCCCTAACTGAGCCTTCACGTCTCATCCTAACATAAGCCTTCTTCTTCCTCTTGACAAGCGCTTCAACTTCTTTAGTAAACCACGGCTCCCTCGCACGACAACTTCCTCCCTGCCTCACAGGTACATACTTATCAAGGACACGCAGTAGCTGCTCCTTGAATAAGCTCCACATTTCGATTGTTCCCATCCCCTGCAGTTTCCTTCCCCATCCTACGCATCCTAAATCTTGCCTAATCGCATCATAATTTCCTTTCCCCAAGTTATAATTCTTGCCCTGCGGTATATACCTGTCCCTGCCCATCGCTAAGGTAAACCTAACCGAATTGTGATCAATGTCACCAAAGTGCTCACCTACATCTAAATCTAACACCTGGCCGGGTTCATTTCCCAGTACCAAATCCAATGTGGCATATGTAGTCGCTCGGAACGCTGGAAGCATCACTGACTTCCGATATCTCACAGGTGAAGCACTTCACCCCTCTGACTGACATTTCTATCACTAATTAATGAATTAGTTTAAAATAAATGCTTATTAAATCCTTACTAAATTATGTTACAATTTACTGTGTGGTCCCCAGTGCTAGATTTCTACAATAAATACTAAATGCTATCTAACTACAGTAATCTCCTCCCTCTGGTTCAGTAACTTAACTTATTAATTACTTAATTAGTGTCATAATCAATTTTTATCAGATTTATTTTCAAATTCGGGACAGATTCCCTGCCAGCCAATCAGGTCACAGCTTTAATGTGACGTCGCTTTTTCAGTTTTTCTTCCCACCTGAGCTAACTTACTCTGTGCACTCACCGCTCCGGAACCCCGCCCGCCGAGTCTGCTCCGAGAATCCCCGAGGTACGTTTCTTTAGATACTCACCGCTCCGGAACTCCGCCCTCTGAGTCTGCGCCGAGAATCTCCGAGGTAAGTTTTTTCTCGACTTACCGCTCTGGAACTCCTCCCTCCGGGTCTGCTCCGAGAATCCCCGAGGTAATTTTTTTTATATACTCACCACTACGGAATTCCGTCCTCCGAGTCTTCTAGGGGTAATTTACAATGGCCAGTTTACCTGTAAACCTGCCAGTCTTTGGTGGTGGGAGGAAACCAGAGAACCCAGCGTAAATCCACGTGGTCACAGGAAGAACTTGCAAACTCTGCATCGGCAGTACCCATAACCGCACCCACATTGCTGGAGCTATGAGGCTGCAGTGCACCACTGCGCCACTGTGCAAGATCCCTGTGCAAATTGGTCTCTAGTGCTACCACTTAAAATCATCATCACGTATGTGATCATCATCATCATCACAGATCCACTGTTCGTGCGATGTGCGTGTCCCTGGTGAGGCCAGCATTTATTGTACCTCCCCTGATTTGAGTGGTGTTTAAGAGTCAACCACATTGCTGTGGATCCAGAGTCACATGTAAATCAAGATAACACTTTTTATTCCTCCTCAAGGGCATTAGTGAAGCAGATGGGTTTTAACAACAATCGAAGTTAGTTTCACCAATGGACAAGCGTTCAATTCCAAATTTTTATCAATTTAATTCGAATATCACTATTTTCCATGGTATGATTTGGACCCATATCCCCAAAGCGTTACCCTGAGCTTCTGGACTAATTGCCCAGTGACACTAAAATCAAGCTAATGCCTCCCGACTTTCCTTTGTCTGTTTGTGAACGTGTGTTGCGAAGTTAAACCCCTCCTGTGTATAATACTGTGTGTAAATAAACCCTACATATTTGTTTTAACATTAACAACAGTGTTGTTGTAGTCCTTCAAAAAGTCACGGTTCACAAACCGAGGGAGTGGAGAAATATGCCATCAGGTTTTCTCTTGTTCTTATAAAGGAAACAGCTACATCACAATCGACTTACGGACAGGTTGTTGAAAATGGAGAAACATTCGCTTTCAAAATGAACTACCATTCGTAACAGAAATTAAGGGCTCGTCCGGATAAACCCATGAGATTAAGAGAAAATAAGAAGACACATAAATTAAAATGAACTGACTGGAAGCCAAAGTGGGAAAATCTAGAGGCTGAAAAGATTGTTCAAACAAATAAACAAACACAGCAAACCCTCTTACTCGAACATCAGAAAATGTCAAATTTTGATTCAAAGATTTTTTTTGGAGCAAAGTGATGGAACAGCTGAAGAATTGGCAAACCTGAGTAAGGACCAGTTAAAAGGTACAGCCATGGAGAGGCAATTGCAACTGCCCAGGAAGGTGAAACGCACTGAGGTCCTGAAAGTGCTGCCTGAGCACCTATGGCACAGTCCTATTCCAGAACAGGTAGATGAGGAATTCATTCCTGAAACTGAACCATCTCCCATGGCCACAATGGAACTAGAAGCAATTCAAGATGCAACTGCAGTTTCAGGAAAGAGAAAGAGAGAGAGAGACAGACAGACAGAGAGAAAGGGAGTGGGGGTGGGGGCAGGGAGCGAGAGACAGAAAGGGTTGTCCAGTTAAAAGAATTGGAAATTGAGCTGAATGCTAAAGCAGAGAGTGATGCGAGGCAAATAAAGTCTGCTAACGGAGGATCCCACTTCATCCGGTCACTGCCCATATCTCCCGAACCCAAAATCTGGCTCTGAGGCTCTTAAGCATGTCTAAACCGTATGAAAAGTTGAAGAGGATGCGGTGGAATTCTTTTTGCCACTTTTGCCAAGGCAGCGCGATAGCTATGATGGCCACAAGAAATCTGGACCATCAGGATTCAGGGTCAGTTAATAGGGAAGGCTCAAGAGGTCTATTGTATCCTGACCCATGAAAAGTCCTCTAATAACGAGCACACCAAGGCTGCCATCCTTAGTGCATGTGAGATGTTCCCAGAAGCATATCATCAGCAATTCAGGAAAGGTTGAACGAATCCATTGCAGAGCTATCTGGGGTTTGAAAGGCGAAGGCAATTCGTTTTCGACCGGTGGATACGATCTGTAAAAGTAAAGCACAGATATGATGAATTATGCGAGTTAATGTTGCTGGAGGAGTTCAAAAAATGATTACTCGCCAACCTGAGAATGCACTTAGAGGAACAGAGATTCCACAAAGCTAGAGAGTCTGCAGTCACTGCTGATAGCTATGACCCCACACATCAGTCTGGAAACTCAGACAGGCCCTGTCAAAGCCACTCCCTAAATCACTGGAAGGATAGGAGGGGAGAGTGGGATACAAATGAAGCCACACCCTGAAAGTGAAGTACAAGGGAGGGTGCGAGGAGTCCACCCCAAGCAGTCAAATATAAACCCCAGTGATTCGCGTGTTACCACGAAAAGAAAGTCGATCATTCCAGATTCCAATGCTAGAGGATTAAAAGGAATGTTAGTAGATCTAATAGGTCTCTGCACCGGTGGTCCAATGGAGGATACCACAACAGAGAGTGCAATAGGACGGCAGCAGACCTCACTGAAGAATCTAGATCCTCGGAGGGTATTGCCCAATGCCTTTTGAACCATCAAAATTCACAAGAGTTACTGAAGTGTTGTTCTCGCAGGAACCATATCCCCTACCATTCCCAGAGGTGAACTAGTCCATTGAACTGCTTAGGAACACAGGAAACACTCAGTCCTTAATGTTAGAAAACAGCCCAAGTCTTTCTCCAGTAACCTCCATGAAAGCAAAAGCCCTGAGAAGCGGCTTGGTGGGAGGTTAACTGTTTGTTCCTCTTCATCAAGTCCAACAACTGTGCGACCTAGTTTCGGGCCTCATAACGATAGGAATTGTCTCAGAGTTACCAGTGGCAGGGATTCACTTCCTACTGGAGAATGACTTGGCTGGCAGCAAGATAATAGCAACCTTGATAATATTAGACCAGCCCAGCCCCAAAACCAGAGCAATTAAACTACAGGAGGAAAAGCCAGAGACTTTCGACGGTTGCATAGTAACTCGGTCCGAAACCAGAGAGGCCTGATTAGCTGAGAGCGAATCAGGCACCAGCTGGATGAGCCAGAGGTCTAGTTAGCTGAAACTTTTAAAAGCATGCAGTGTGGGGGCCCCTGAAGCTTCTGAAAGAGAAAATCCTAGTAAACCATGAGAGCACCTCCATGTGGGTGTATGTTTCCAACTTCTGCTCGTCCATGCATGCACAGTGGCTGAAGAGCACTCAAAGGCTTCTCAATTGGACGTGCAACAACAAGAAGACAGGCCTATCCAGGCCCTGACCCTTCCACCAGCAGACTAGGTCCGAGTTCTACTACCCCTACCCACTGAAACTTTCCAAGCCACATTCAGTGGTCGTGATCAAATGAACAAAAGGGGTCAGCACAGTTAATTACCTAACCCATGCCCCTGATCGGAGGTAGAAGCACCGGGTATGTCACTTTAAGATGATTAAGAAATATTACAGCAGAGATCCCAGTGAATCAGTGGATGTTTGTCAGAGGGTGCACATATCTGAGGGCAGCTGGGAGGAGTCAGTTGAGGAGGCGGAGACCCCGATTGAACCCCCGGCTACCAGACTGGCAATCGCTGAAGTCTTGGAAGACTTAACCATCTAGCTGACACAGCTAAAGTAAAGGCAGTGAGAGAACGTGTCCTCCCTGCTGGAAGAATTTAATGAAATCTGTAAAGATCAGCCAGGGCTCACCACCCCAGCAGTCCATGATGTGAATGTGAATGGTTCCGAAGCTGGATGGATCCATGCAGCTCTATATTGATGATCACAGATTTGTCCCAATCTTTCGCACCCAAGCCACACTACCAACTGATGCACGGAAAACACTGAAAATGATAAGTACAGAGGCGTGCCAGGAGGCGTTTACAAAATTGAAAGCCAGCCGAGTAAATGAGCCCGTATTAGCTGCCCCAGAATTCAGCAAACGTTTAAGTGTGAATGATCGAATGAGAACACCATTTATGCCTAAATAGATGGTGTTGCCATGGGATCCCCTCCGGACCCAGCTATCATAAGCATCTTTGTTGGGTGCCATGAGAAACGTGTCTTTGAGGGAATGACACCTAACGTCCCACCTCTTGCATATTTCTGATATGTAGTTGACATGCTTGATTTATTTGAATCTGCATTTGCATGCAATAATTTCCTTTCACGTCTTAATTGGCTCTATCCTGCCCTCAAATTCACTTTTGAAATGGAGCAGAAATTATTTCCCTTCCCTTGACGTACTATTTGAGAAATCTGTTAATGGGTTCTCTACCACAGTCTGCCACAAACCTACCTTCATAATATATACAATACATGAATTGGGATTCTTACAGTTCCACATGCTGTAAGATTAACCTAATCAGCAAGCTCGTAAATTTGGCCCGAGTCATGCCATGCAAACTTGATGCTGAAATAGGGCGAATAAAAGACATCCTGCGTGAGGATGGCTGTCCTGATCAGATCATTTCTCATTGTATAATGCGCAAAATTATGAACTGGTTAAGGCTACCATTTTCGGCCCTGAAAGGTCCCCAGTCTATCTCAGATTACCCTGGAAGAGTAATGAATCCCAAAGACTTGAGAAATAGGTAAAGCTAGCTGTTTCATGGCTACTGCTATGCAGTGGTAATATGTGTGCTACGAACAGGATGCTGCCATCAAGCCAAAACGAGGTTGTGCATATCACACACATGAGTACTGTTATAACTGAATTTCAATACCAGTCGGATGCTAGGTATGTAGGCCATACATTCCAAAGACTGGTGGATCGTATCAAACAATGTGTCCCTTCCACTCTTCGTAACGAGCATGGTGAAGGCTGTACCTAACCAGCCCGTGCTTACACAACTCAACTCAAAACAGAGTCTCCAACATTAGGTGTGACTCTGCAATTGGACAAAATTTGCTAAATAATCCTCAGTGTGCTAAGAATTACACTGACAACCAATTTACTTTGTCAGCAGGGCTCGCAGAGTGGCGCATTTGCTCGTGCTGCACCCAACATATATTAATATACAGGGCCTTGATCTTTGCAGCCAGAAAGGATATGAACAGCCAATGCACCTGCTTCACAGAAATAAAATAAGTGACAGCCATTTGCGTGTTCATTCCTCAGAGCAATGCCTTGACGAATCAGAATCAATCTATTCCGTTTAACTTACAACAAATCTTGGCAGTTCACTGTCAGTCACCCATAAACTGGTACATTCTCCATGGCAATGCCTCGACCAATCAGAGTTCACTTTCCAACCAATCATACTCTCTTCTCCTGACAGTATGCTGTTGTTATAAAAGCAAAAGACTGCGATGTTGGATATCTGAAACATAAACAAAAAGTGCTGGAAAAACTCAGTAGGGGTCTGGCAGCATCTGTGGAGAGAGAACCAAAGATAACGTTTCAAGACTGTGACCTTTAATCAGAACACAGACCTGAAACGTTAACTTTACTTCTGTCTCCACAGATGCTGCCAGACCTGCAGAGTTTTTTTCCAGCTCTTTCTGTGTTTGTTTCAATATACAGTTGTTGCTTGTCCTGACATTGGTAAACCTGCAGATTGTTCTGATGAGTGCATTGTGCTGGAAAGAAAGTGACATTGCTATTGGATTTATGAAGAATAGGCTTTGGAAGACAATACAACTTAAAATAATATGGGATATGGTACTCCAGGAAAATTCAAATATCTTTCCTGGAAGCTTGACCATAAGCGACTTCACGTGGTTTAAAATAACAAAACAAAGCGCAAGAAAGAGCGGATACAAACGGTATGGTTTAAAGAAAAACTGCAAAATTTAATTGGGTATTCTGCTTTCAAAGGAAACTTCATGGGATGCTATGACTTGTCAAAATAGTGACCCAAATCCATCCGCTGAAAAGGGATATAAGCAGTTGAACACATCTTCATTGCATTCGAGTGTTAGACCCCGGTGGATTGTCAGAAGAATATTGGTAAGGGAGTCTTATTGATCATGAGGAGAAAAATCTTTGATCAACTGAGCTGGCCACTTCGGATGATCGCATAATTAATAGTTAATGACATAATTGAGCATTCTTATCTTCGATATTGCTGAGGCATTCATTTTCTGGGAGTCGTTTACTTTCATTATAATTTTCTTTCCCCTTTTTCCAAAGTTAATGTTGCAACCACAAGAGTTTTAGATGAATCATTTTAATCTGTGCTAACTGAAAACTGTCTAATTCGTGGGTCAAATAAACTATGGGCCTCCCTTTTTAAGCATAAAAGCTTGCACGCTTTCACGCTTTCATTATCTTTCATTGGACCATGTTAAGAGATATTTGCTATTACCATATAAAGCGATATTAGCACAGCTCAGTTTATGTAATACTTGTGGTGATCATTTTAAGTGATATTTTCTGTGACCAGTTGGAAACATAATTGCCAGGACCTCTTTAAGCGTCAGTTGTTATTTGCAGCTTATGTGATATTTGTGGTGGCCATTTCAAGATACATTTGCTTTGTCCATTTTACGAGATATTTGCTATTTTCACTTTAATTGATATTTGCCATGCCCATTTTCAATATTTTTTTCTTTTTTGGGGGATCATTTTAAGTGATATTTTCTGCGTCTTTCTTAAGTTGCATTTATTGTTACAATGTTAACTGATATCCATCGTTGTCATCTCACGAACAGGGAGCCAATTTTGCAAACAAGTCTCTCTGTGTTTTCAACAAGCTGTCTATGAGCGGAATTTGATTTAAATGTTTTCCTATTCTTTAAATAAAAAAGGCCCTGATGGCGCATTTCTCCACTCCCTCAGCTTGTGAACCCTGACCTGTAACAGACTGTCACAACACTGTTCCTAAAGTTAAGTCAAAACAGTAGGGTTTATTAACACACACTCTTGAACTCGGGAGGGGGTTAAATTCACACGGCACGCACACAGACATACAAGGAAAGGTAAAGGCATCAAAAGAACAAACACATTTACTAAGTATAAAATACCTTAATTATAAACTGACAGAGATTCCAGTTGAAAATAGGAATTGTTTATTTTTTAACTAACATAAAGTTTAACAAGGATTTATTTTAGTGACTGTCATTCCTCCACAAGTGTCGATTATGATTTGACGCACAAGAACACATCTAACAAGGGCCGAAGGGCCTGTTCTGTGCTGTAATATTCTAATATTCTAATTCTAATTCTAGCCGTTGCTTCCAGTCCACTGGATGTGACAACACTGCTCTACTGGACGCCAGTTAATTCTGTAACCATATTAATTACCTTTTCGATGACAAAAAAAAAACTATATAATGGAAAATGTGGTGTGGCGTTTTCAAGTGTCTAAATTACTTAATGGGAGATAGCTTTCTCTGCAATCTGATGTATTCGCTACCAATTAAATACTGTTGAGATATTGTTGATTTTCGGTTTGATTGTTGTAGCAAAAGTCTGAAAACATGTACTCTTGCCGTCATATTTTTTAATTTGTCAATTGAAAATTCATATTTGTTGGTTCAAGATAAAATTCTCCATGGAAGTCATGACACAGGCCAGACCAGACTGGTCCTGATGTGTGTGTATCACTGAGCATGGTGGAGAGCTGAGCGGCTTCACTGTGTCTGTATCAATGAGCGTGAGGGAAAGCAGGCTGGACGCACTGTGTCTGTGTCACTGAGCCTGGGGGACAGCAGATCGGCCCCACTGTGCATGTATCACTGAGCCTGGGGGAGAGCAGACTGGCCCCACTGTGTCTGTATGACTGTGTCTGGGGAGAGCAGACTGGCCCCACTGTGTCAGCATGGTTGTGTCTGGGGGAGAGCAGACAGACCCCACTGTGTCTGTATCACTGAGCCTGGGGGAGACTAGATCGGCCCCACTGTGTCTGCATCACTGAGCCTGGGTGAGACAAGACCGGCCCCACTGTGTCTGTATCACTGAGCGTGTGGAGAGTTGTGCCTGTTCCACTGTGTCTGTATTACTGATGATGGGGGAGGGCAGACCGGCCCCACTGTGTCTGTGTCATTGAGCCTGGGGAGAGCAGACAGGCCTCACGGTGTCTGTGTAACTGAGCCTGGGGTACAACAGACCGGCCCCTCTAGATTACTGTGACGGAGCTTGGGGGAGAGCAGTCCGGCCCCACTCTGTCTGCATCACTGAGCCTGGGGGAGAGCAGACCGGCCCCACTGTGTCTGTATCATTGAGCCTGTGGAGTTTCGTGCCTGTTCCACTGTGTCTATATTACCGATGATGGGGGAGGGCAGACCGGCCCCACTGTGTCTGTATCATTGAGCCTGTGGAGAGCAGACAGGCCCCACGGTGTCTATGTAACTGAGCCTGGGGTAGAACAGACCGGCCCCTCTCGATTTCTGTGACGGAGCTTGGGGGAGAGCAGTCCGGCCCAACTGTGTCTGTATCACTGAGCCTGGAGGAGACGAGACCGGCCCCTCTGTGTCAGTATCACTGAGCTTGGGGGAGAGCAAACCGGTCCCCATGTGTCTGTATCATTGAGCCTGGGAGAGAGCAGACAGGCCCCATTGTGTCTGTATCACTGAGCCTGGGGGAGACTAGATCGGCACCACTGTATCTGTATCACTGAGCCTGGCGGAGAGCAGACCGGCCCCACTGTGTCTGCATCACTGAGCCTGGGGGAGACAAGACCAGCCCAGCTGTGTCTGCATCACTGTACCTGGGGGAGACAAGACCGGCCAAACTGTGTCTGGATCACTGAGCCTGGGGGAGAGCAGACCGGCCCCAGTGTGTCTGTATCACTGAGCCTGTGGAGAGTTGTGCCTGTTCCACTGTGTCTATATTACTGATGATGGGGGAGGGCAGACCGGGCCCACTGTGTCTGTATCATTGAGCCTGGGGAGAGCAGACAGGCCCCACGGTGTCTATCTAACTGAGCCTGGGGTAGAACAGACCGGCCCCTCTAGATTTCTGTGACGGAGCTTGGGGGAGAGCAGTCCGGCCCAACTCTGTCTGCATCACTGAGCCTAGAGGAGAGCTGCCCAGCTCCAATGTGTCTCAATCACTGAGCTTGGGGCAGAGCAGACTGGTCCCACTGTGTCAGTCTCACGAAGACTGGGGGAGAGCAACTCGGCTCTAATGTGTCTGTACCACTGAGCCTGGGGGAGAGAAGACCAGCCCCACTGTGTCTGTATCACTGAGCCTGGGGGAGACAAGACCGGCCCCACTGTGTCTGTATCACTGAGCCTGGGGGAGACAAGACCGGCCCCACTGTGTCTGTATCACTGAGCCTGGGAGAGAGCAGACCGGCCCCACTATGTCTGCATCACTGAGCTTGGGGGAGAGAAGCCCGACCCCACTGTGTCTGTATCACTGAGCCTGGGGGAGACAAGACCGGCCCCACTGTGTCTGTATCACTGAGCCTGGGGGAGACAAGACTGGCCCCACTGTGTCTGTATCACTGAGCCTGGGGGAGACAAGACCGGC
The DNA here is from genome assembly GCF_036365525.1 of Heterodontus francisci. NCBI lineage: Eukaryota > Metazoa > Chordata > Chondrichthyes > Heterodontiformes > Heterodontidae > Heterodontus > Heterodontus francisci. Next base: position 580,995 of record NW_027141158.1, on the reverse strand, counting down.
CCCACTGTGTCTGCATCACTGAGCCTGGGAGAGAGCAGACTGGCCCGACTGTGTCTGCATCACTGAGCGTGTTCGAGAGCAGGCCTTCCCCGCGGTGACATTACCACTCACACTGCGGGAGAGAGGACTGTCCCCACTGTGCCTGTATCACTGAGCCTGTGTTGATATGTGCCTGTTCCACTGTCTCTGTATTACAGATCCTGGGGGAGAGATGACCGGCTCCACTGTTTCTGGATCACTGGATTTGGGGAGAGCAGACCGTCCCCACTGTGTCCCTATCACTTAGCCAACGGACAGCCGACCAGCCCCACTGTGTCTGTATCACTGACCCTGGGGGAGAGCAGACCGGCCGCACTGTGTCTGTATCACTGATCCTGGGGGAGAGCAGACCGTCCCTACTGTGTCTGTATCACTGAGCCTGGGAGAGAGCAGACCGGCCCCACTGTGTCTGTATCACTGAGCCTGGGGGAGAGCAGACCGGCCCCACTGTGTCTGCATCACTGAGCCTGGGAGAGATCAGACCGGCTCCACTGTGTCTGTATCGCTGAGCCTGGGGGAGAGAAGACCGGCCCCACTGTGACAGTATCACTGAGCCTGGGAGAGAGCAGACCGGCCCCACTGTGTCTTCATCACTGAGCGTGTTCGAGAGCAGCTTTGCGCCGCGGTGACAGTACCACTCAGACTCCGGGAGAGAAGACTTGCCCCACTTTGTCTGTATCACTGAGCGTGTGTTGAGATGTGCCTGTTCCACTGTGTCTGTATTACTGATCCTGGGGGAGAGAAGACCGTCTCCACTGTGTCTATATCACTGGATTAGGGGAGAGCAGACCGTCCCCACTGTGTTCCTATCACTGAGCCAGTGGAGAGCCGACCAGCCCCACTGTGTCTGCAGCACTGACCCTGGGGTAGAGCAGACCGGCCGCACTGTGTCTGTATCACTGAGTCATTGGTATAGCAGAACCTCCCCACGGTGACAGTATCACTGAGACTGGGGGAGAGAAGACTTGGCCCACTGTGTCTGTATCATTGAGCCTGTGGAGAGAAGTGCCTGTTCCACTGTGTCTATATTACTGATGATGGGGGAAGGCAGACCGGCCCCACTGTGTCTGTATCATTGAGACTGGGGAGAAAAGACTGGCCCCACGGTGTCTATTTAACTGAGCCTGGGGTAGAACAGACCGGCCCCACTAGATTTCTGTTACGGATACTGGGGTAGAGAAGACCAGCCCCACTGTGTCTGTATCACTGAGCCCGGGAGAGAGCAGACCGGCCCCACTGTGTCTGTATCACTGAGCCTGGCAGAGAGCAGACCGGCCCAACTGTGTCTGGATCACTGAGCCTGGGGGAGACGAGACAGGCCCCTCTGTGTCAGTATCACTGAGCCTGCGGGAGAGCAAACCGGCCCCACTGTGTCTGTATCACTGAGCCTGGCAGAGAGCAGACAGGCCCCACTGTGTCTGTGTCACTGAGCCTGTGGGAGACGAGATCGGCCCCACTGTGTTTGCATCACTGAGCCTGGGTGAGACAAGACCGGCCCCACTGTGTCTGTATCATTGAGCCTGTGGTGTGTTGTGCCTGTTCCACTGTGTCTATATTACTGATGACGGGGGAGGGCAGACCGGCCCCTATGTGTCTGTATCATTGAGCCTGGGGAGAGCAGACAGGCCCCACGGTGTCTATGTAACTGAGCCTGGGGTAGAACAGACCGGCCCCTCCAGATTACTGTGACGGAGCTTGGGGGAGAGCAGTCCGGCCCCACTCTGTCTGCATCACTGAGCCTGGGGGAGAGCAGACCGGCCCCACTGTGTCTGAATCACTGAGCCTGGAGTAGACGAGACCGGCCCCTCCGAGTCAGTATCACTGAGCCTGGGGGAGAGCAAACCGGCCCCCATGTGTCTGTATCATTGAGCCTGGGAGAGAGCAGACCGGCCCCACTGTGTCTGCATCACTGAGCCTGGGGGAGACAAGACCAGCCCCGCTGTGTCTGCATCACTGTACCTGGGGGAGACAAGGCCGGCCAAACTGTGTCTGTATCACTGAGCCTGGGGGAGAGCAGACCGGCCCCAGTGTGTCTGTATCACTGAGCCTGTGGAGAGTTGTGCCTGTTCCACTGTGTCTATATTACTGATGATGGGGGAGGGCAGACCGGCCCCACTGTGTCTATATCATTGAGTCTGGGGAGAGCTGACAGGCCCCACGGTGTCTATGTAACTGAGCCTGGGGTAGAACAGACCGGCCCCTCTAGCTTTCTGTGACGGAGCTTGGCGGGGAGCAATCCGGCCCCACTCTGCCTGCATCACTGAGCCTGGGGGAGAGCAGACCGGCCCCACTGTGTCTGGATCATTGAGCCTGTGGAGAGTTGTGCCTGTTCCACTGTGTCTATATTACTGTTGATGGGGGAGGGCAGACCGGCCCCACTGTGTCTGTATCATTGAGCCTGGGGAGAGCAGACAGGCCCCACGGTGTCTATATAACTGAGCCTGGGGTAGAACAGACCGGCCCCTCTAGATTTCTGTGACGGAGCTTGGGGGAGACTAGTCTGGCCCCACTCTGTCTGCATCACTGAGCCTAGAGGAGAGCTGCCCGGCTCCAATGTGTCTCAATCACTGAGCTTGGGGCAGAGCAGACTGGTCCCACTGTGTCAGTCTCACGAAGACTGGGGGAGAGCAACTCGGCTCTAATGTGTCTGTACCACTGAGCCTGTGGGAGGGAAGACCGGCCCCACTGTGTCTGCATCACTGAGCGTGTTCGAGAGCAGGCCTTCCCCGCGGTGACAGTACCACTCACACTGGGGGAGAGAAGACTGTCCCCACTGTGCCTGTATCACTGAGCCTGTGTTGAGATGTGCCTGTTCCACTGTCTCTGTATTACAGATCCTGGGGGAGAGATGACCGGCTCCACTGTGTCTGGATCACTGGATTTGGGGAGAGCAGACCGTCCCCACTGTGTCCCTATCACTTAGCCAGCGGAGAGCCGACCAGCCCCACTGTGTCTGTATCACTGACCCTGGGGTAGAGCAGGCCGGCCGCACTGTGTCTGTATCACTGACCCAGGGGTATAGCAGACCTTCCCCGCGGTGACAGTATCACTGAGTCAGTGGTATAGCAGAACCTTGCCACGGTGACAGTACCACTGAGACTGGGGGAGAGAAGACTTACCCCACTGTGTCTGTATCACAGAGCCTGTGGAGAGTTGTGCCTGTTCCCCTGTGTTTATATTACTGATGCTGGGGGAGTGCAGACCGGCCCCACTGTGTCTGTATCATTGAGCCTGGGGAGAGCAGACAGGCCCCACGGTGTCTATGTAACTGAGCCTGGGGTAGAACAGACCAGCCCCTCTAGATTTCTGTGACGGAGCTTGGGGGAGAGCAGTCGGGCCCCATTCTGTCTGCATCACTGAGCCTAGGGGAGAGCTGCCCGGCTCCAATGTGTCTCAATCACTGAGCTTGGGGCAGAGCAGACTGGTCCCACTGTGTCAGTCTCACGAAGACTGGGGGAGAGCAACTCGGCTCTAATGTGTCTGTGCCACTGAGCCTGGGGGAGAGAAGAGCAGCCCCACTGTGTCTGTATCACTGAGCCTGGGGGAGACAAGACCGGCCCCACTGTGTCTGTATCACTGAGCCTGGGGGAGACAAGACCGGCCCCATTGTGTCCGTATCACTGAGCCTGGGGGAGAGCAGACCGGCCCCACTGTGTCTGTATCACTGAGCTTGGGGGAGAGAAGCCCGACCCCACTGTGTCTGTATCACTGAGCCTGGGGGAGATAAGACCGGCTGCACTGTGTCTGTATCACTGAGCCTGGGGGAGACAAGACCGGCCCCACTGTGTCTGTATCACTGAGCCTGGGGGAGACAAGACCGGCCCCACTGTGTCTGCATCACTGAGCCTGGGAGAGAGCAGACCGGCCCGACTGTGTCTGCATCACTGAGCGTGTTCGAGAGCAGGCCTTCCCCGCGGTGACAGTACCACTCACACTGGGGGAGAGAAGACTGTCCCCACTGTGCCTGTATCACTGAGCCTGTGTTGAGATGTGCCTGTTCCACTGTCTCTGTATTACAGATCCTGGGGGAGAGATGACCGGCTCCACTGTGTCTGGATCACTGGATTTGGGGAGAGCAAACCGTCCCCACTGTGTCCCTATCACTTAGCCAGCGGAGAGCCGATCAGCCCCACTGTGTCTGTATCACTGACCCTGGGGTAGAGCAGACCGGCCGCACTGTGTCTGTATCACTGACCCTGGGGTATAGCTGACCTTCCCCGCGGTGACAGTATCACTGAGTCAGTGGTACAGCAGAACCTTGCCACGGTGACAGTACCACTGAGACTGGGGGAGAGAAGACTTACCCCACTGTGTCTGTATCACTGAGCCTGTGGAGAGTTGTGCCTGTTCCCCTGTGTTTATATTACTGATGCTGGGGGAGTGCAGACCGGCCCCACTGTGTCTGTATCATTGAGCCTGGGGAGAGCAGACAGGCCCCACGGTGTCTATGTAACTGAGCCTGGGGTAGAACAGACCAGCCCTTCTAGATTTCTGTGACGGAGCTTGGGGGACAGCAGTCGGGCCCCACTCTGTCTGCATCACTGAGCCTAGGGGAGAGCTGCCCGGCTCCAATGTGTCTCAATCACTGAGCTTGGGGCAGAGCAGACTGGTCCCACTGTGTCTGTCTCACTAAGACTGGGGGAGAGAAGACCAGCCCCACTGTGTCTGTGTCACTGAGCCTGGGGAGACAAGACCGGCCCCACTGTGTCTGGATCACTGAGCCTGGTGGAGACAAGACCAGCCCCACTGTGTCTGTATCACTGAGCTTGGGGGAGAGAAGCCCGGTCCCACTGTGTCTGTATCACTCAGCTTGGGGGAGTGAAGACCGGCCCCACTGCGTCTGTATCGCTGAGGTTGGGGAGAGAAGACCGGCCCCACTGTGTCTGTATCACTGAGCCTGGGGGAGTGCAGACTGGAAGCCACCTATCTTCAGATAACTGCCCAGCAGAGGCTTTGTGGCTTGGGGGAGATTTTGTCCAGAGAAGTGACGGGTCAGGATTTCTTGGGATCTGGAGTTGGACCCTTGAAATATTGTTTTTGGTTTCGCTTTGGACAGTGTTTTGTGGGTGTTAACTGTTTTAAAGGCAGCTGGAGAGAACCTGCCAAGCAAGCAGTCACAATAAGTACCCTATTCCATCTCTTTGAGATGTTCTTAGAAGCAATTGTAAGAGATCGAGAAATTGATGCTGCATTCCTATTGAAAGGCCTGCCAGAAACCCCTGTTGTCACATTTCTCTTGGAAAGCCTGTCAAACTGATCTTCAACGTCACCTGGAAAGAAATGTTCCAGCAATGTCCTACTGACAGCCATCTGTATGCATTTATGACACCAAACCAAAAAAGGACAGTTCCACTTAAGTTTAAAGTTTAAAGATAGAGCACTGAAACAGGCCCTTCGGCCCACCGAGTCTGTGCCGACCACCAACCACCCATTTACACTAATCCTACACTAATTCCATATTCCTGCCACATCCCCACCTATCCCTATATTTCCCTAACACCTACCTATACTAGGGGCAATTTATAACGGCCAATTTACCTATCAACATGCAAGTCTTTGGCATGTGGGAGGAAACCGGAGCACCCGGAGGAAACCCACGCAGACACAGGGAGAACTTGCAAACTCCACACAGGCAGTATCCGGAATTGAACCTGGATCACTGGAGCTGTGAGACTGCTGTGCTACCAACGCACCACTGTGCCACTCTTCTTCTTCTTCTTCTTCTTCTTCTTCTTCTTCTTCTTCTTCTTCTTCTTCTTCTTCTTCTTCTTCTTCTTCTTCTTCTTCTTCTTCTTCTAGTAAGTATTTGCCCAACGCATTCGTTTTTTATTGTAAGATAACTCGAAAGAAAACATCTCCATTTTTAAAGTTAACTGTTGTGCGTGTGTGTGTGAGTGAGAGAGAGTGAGTGTGAGAGAGAGAGAGATAGAGAGAGAGAGATGGAAAGGCTGAGGTAAAATAAGACTTTCATATTTCGCTCTGTGCGTTAATGCTTTGCTTCGTTACTGGTTAAGTCTTGTTTTGTAATAAATTGATAATTGTGTTGTTTACAGAGGAAACTTGCTGGGGGAGTTTTATTCTGGGATAAAGAATAGAATATTTGACTGATTGTATCTGTAACTGGGTAAACACTGAAATATATGTTGTGACCTGTGGAGAATTGCAACCAGAAAAGAGAGTGCACTCCTCCTATTTCGGTCGTAACGTGTGAAATGCTTAAATGTTGATGTTCAGAGAGACATCGGTGCCCTCGTACAAGGACTAAAGAAAGTTAGAATGCAGGTACAACAAGCAATTAGGAAGGCAAATGACATGTTGGTCTTTATTACAATGGATTGGAGTACAAGAATAAGAATGGCCTTGCTGCATTTATACAGGGATTTGATGAGACCACACCTAGAGTACTGTGTGCAGTTTTGGTCTCCATATTTAAGGACGTTTCTACTTGCACTGGAGGCGGTCCTGCCCTACATTCTCTGGAGTTTGGAAAAAATAGAGATATCTCATTGAAACGTACACGAATCTGAAGGGGCTCGAGAGGATGGTCTCTGAGACGCCGTTTACCCTGGCTACGGAATGTATAACACGGGAGTACATTTTCAAGGCAGAGGGGCGCTCCGTTATGACTCAGACGAGGAAAAGCTCCTTCAATAAAAGGGTTGTGAATCCTTTGAATTCTCTACTTCAGAAGGTGAAGGATGCCCAATCATTCAGCGTGCTTAAAGGTCGAGATAGGCAAATCTGTTTTGCCTCTCAGGGAATGAAATGATATGGAAAAGAGGCAGCAAAGTAGAGTTCAGAAAGAAGATAAGCCACCATCGCATTGATTGGCGAACAGGCTCGAAGCACTGAATGGTCTGCTCCTGCTCTTGTTTGTCATTTGCTTATTTTCTTAGAATAAGAGATAATATTTGTTCTGTTGCTTAAACGTCCTCAGGGCATCTCATTGTTTAATCAATTTTAAAATTAGTATAATGGGGTATTTCATCACATTCTTCAACTGAGCTCTGAACATATTCTGTGTCACAGCATAAATACAAGTATTTGTGCAGCAACTCAGGAGCTGAAGCATGAATCCCATTTTCATTAAAAAGGCAGGTAGAATTGCAGAATTATAAACCAACCACCACATGCGTTTCCATATAGAATGCACCATTAACTCTGACCATAGCAGAATGAAATTACCCGAGATAAGGAACAGTAAAATGATGGATTTTCTTCGGTTATCCATTTCTGGGTCTCTGGGGCTCTCTCCACTGCTGTGAGGCCGCAGTCGCCTTCGTGCTCTGCTGGCAAGTAGAATGTGTCTGACAGTAAAAACATTGAGTAGTAAAATCAAAACAAATGCGATGCCAGGTGTTATAATGCTATGAAAGAACGCAATTGTTCCCCATACTGGTGAAGACATAATGTCTGTTTTAACACGGCAAAACCAGGGGCTGTTAAAACGGCTATACTGATTTGATAGCAGAAAATACCACAAAGAACAAAAGAACAAAGATAATTACAGCACAGGAACAGGCCCTTCGGCCCTCCAAGCCTGCGCCGATCCAGATCCTCTCTCTAAACATGTCGCCTATTTTCTAAGGTTCTGTATCTCTTTTCTTCCTGCCCATTCATGTATCTGTCTAGATACATCTTAAAAGACTCCATCGTGCCCGCATCTACCACCTCCGCTGGCAATGCGTTCCAGGTGCCCACCACCCTCTGCGTAAAGAACTTTCCACGCATATCCCCCCTAAACTTTTCCCCTTTCACTTTGAACTCGTGTCCTCTAGTAATTGAAACTCCCACTCTGGGAAAAAGCCTCTTGCTATCCACCCTGTCTATACCTCTCATGATTTTGTACACCTCAATCAGGTCCCCCCTCAACCTCCGTCTTTCTAATGAAAATAATCCTAATCTGCTCAACCTCTCTTCATAGCTAGCGCCCTCCATACCAGGCAACATCCTGGTGAACCTCCTCTGCACCCTCTCCAAAGCATCCACATCCTTTTGATAATGTGGCGACCAGAACTGTACGCAGTATTCCAAATGTGGCCGAACCAAAGTCCTATACAACTGTAACATGACCTGCCAACTCTTGTACTCAATGCCCCGTCCGATGAAGGAAAGCATGCCGTATGCCTTCTTGACCACTCTATTTACCTGCGTTGCCACCTTCAGGGAACAGTGGACCTGAACACCCAAATCTCTCTGGACATCAATTTTCCCCAGGACTTTTCCATTTACTGTATAGTTCACTCTTGAATTGGATCTTCCAAAATGCATCACCTCGCATTTGCCCTGATTGAACTCCATCTGCCATTTCTCTGCCCAACTCTCCAATCTATCTATATTCTGCTGTCTTTCTCTGACAGTCCCCTTCACTATCTGCTACTCCACCAATCTTAGTGTCGTCTGCAAATTTGCTAATCAGTCCACCTATACTTTCCTCCAAATCATTAATGTATATCACAAACAACAGTGGTCCCAGCACGGATCCCTGTGGAACACCACTGGTCACACGTCTCCATTTTGAGAAACTCCCTTCTACTGCTACTCTCTGTCTCCTGTTGCCCAGCCAGTTCTTTATCCATCTAGCTAGTACACCTTGGACCCCAAGCGCCTTCACTTTCTCCATCAGCCTGCCATGGGGAACCTTATCAAACGCCTTACTGAAGTCCATGTATATGACATCGACAGCCCTTCCCTCATCAATCAACTTTGTCACTTCCTCAAAGAATTCTATTAAGTTGGTAAGACATGACCTTCCCTGCACAAAACCATGTTGCCTATCACTGATGAGCCCATTTTCTTCCAAATGGGAATAGATGCTATCCCTCAGTATCTTCTCCAGCAGCTTCCCTACCACTGACGTCAGGCTCACCGGTCTATAATTACCTGGATTATCCCTGCTACCCTTCTTAAACAAGGGGACAACATTAGCAATTCTCCAGTCCTCCGGGACCTCACCCGTGTTTAAGGATGCTGCAAAGATATCTGTTAAGGCCCCAGCTATTTCCTCTCTCGCTTCCCTCAGTAACCTGGGATAGATCCCATCCGGACCTGGGGACTTGTCCACCTTAATGCCCTTTAGAATACCCAACACTTCCTCCCTCCTTATACCGACTTGACCTAGAGTAATCAAACATCTGTTCCTAACCTCAACATCCGTCATGTCCCTCTCCTCGGTGAATACCGATGCAAAGTACTCGTTTAGAATCTCACCCATTTTCTCTGAGTCCAAGCATAACATTCCTCCTTTGTCCTTTAGTGGGCCAATCCTTTCTCTAGTTACCCTCTTTCTCCTTATATATGAATAAAAGGCTTTGGGATTTTCCTTAACCCTGTTTGCTAAAGATATTTCATGACCCCTTTTAGCCCTCTTAATTCCTCGTTTCAGATTGGTCCTACATTCCCGATATTTTTTCAAAGCTTCGTCTTTCATCAGCCGCCTAGACCTTATGTATGCTTCCTTTTTCCTCTTAGCTAGTCTCACAATTTCACCTGTCATCCATGGTTCCCTAATCTTGCCATTTCTATCCCTCATTTTCACAGGAACATGTCTCTCCTGCACGCTAATCAACCTCTCTTTAAAAGCCTCCCACATATCACATGTGGATTTACCTTCAAACAGCTGCTCCCAATCTACATTTCCCAGCTCCTGCCGAATTTTGGTGTAGTTGGCCTTCCCCCAATTTAGCACTCTCCTTTTTGGACCACTCTCGTCTTTGTCCATGAGTATTTTAAAGCTTACGGAATTGTGATCACTATTCCCAAAGTTGTCCCCTACTGAAACTTCAACAACCTGGCCGGGCTCATTCCCCAACACCAGGTCCAGTATGGCCCCTTCCCGAGTTGGACTATTTACATACTGCTCTAGAAAACTCTCCTGGATGCTCCTTACAAATTCTGCTCCATCTGGACCTCTAACACTAAGCGAATCCCAGTCAATGTTGGGAAAATTAAAATCTCCTATCACCACCACCCTGTTGCTCCTACATCTTTCCATAATCTGTTTACATATTTGTACCTCTATCTCACGTTCGCTGTTGGGAGGCCTGTAGTACAGCCCCAACATTGTTACCGCACCCTTCCTATTTCTGAGTTCTGTCCATATTGCCTCACTGCTCGAGTCCTCCATAGTGCCCTCCTTCAGCACAGCTGTGATATCCTCTTTGACCAGTAATGCAACTCCTCCACCCCTTTTACCTCCCTCTCTATCCCGCCTGAAGCATCGATATCCTGGGATATTTAGTTGCCAATCATGCCCTTCCCTCAACCAAGTCTCAGTAATAGCAATAACATCATACTCCCAGGTACTAATCCAAGCCCTAAGTTCATCTGCCTTACCTACTACACTTCTTGCATTAAAACAAATGCACCTCAGACCACCAGTCCCTTTATATTCATCATCTGCTCCCTGCCTGCTCTTCCCCTTAGTCACACTGAATCAGGGGATCGTCCCAGGTGATGTCTTTTAAACAGCTCAGCACAGTCACTGCTCCAAGAACCACATCAGCTGTCTTCTCTTTGCAATATCTAGTTTTTAACTTCTGGCAACAAATGGCCACAAATCGATTAAAGGTGAAAGCGACTGTGAACCAGACCGAACCGTCCGTTGCTGCATAAAGCAGGGTGGCATGGATATTACATGCACGGATGCAATAAAGTGGGAGAAATGCTTCCCGATAACGAATTGGAATGTGCCGTAAAATCATGTCGAGGATAATGACCAGTAGATCCGCCGCAGCCCTGGCCACCAGGTAACGAGTGACACATTTGGAGAGACCGCACTTTCCTCGAGACAGGATTGCTATCGTCACTAGGTTAACTGTGTGGGAGGGAAATGGACAGGGAAATTATACATCAAGCTGAAAGCAATTGTTCCAGTGTGACTGCGTACATATTGAGATTTGAAAATCTGTTACTGTGTCAAATGATATAATAAAATGCTTTTGCATGTGGCAGGGTTATCTGCTGCAGCACTGATTGTCATTCAATGACGTCAGCCATTTAACCATAAAAGTTATTATCTGGGATGAGGTGACACATGAACATGAACAGTCGAAATGAATGATAGATGCGGCTGAGATGCTGGTGTATTTAATGCTCCACCAAAATAAACAAATAAATAACCAAATAATATCTCAGTGTCACAGGAAAAATAAGGACTACAGGAGCGTGGCTTCCATTCGGAAATGTCAGCATGTGTTCACAAACCATAGTTAGTGCAAGCGATTAAGCCCAGGCTGTTGATGTTGGTCATTCACCAATGACTGTGGGTTTGAATGAGGCAATCAGCCCAGTTTCCTGTTCCTTGTCATTTGCCAGCGATGCTGTGTCAGATTGAGGAATCAACTTCTGTTGTTGGCCCTGATCAATCGGCAATGACCCAGTAAACATTGGGGGGAGGGGGAGGAGAATGAACATAGCTTGCTGCTTGTGGTATTTTTACAGTAACCGTGGTCTAGTGTGGGGATGAGCTTTGGATCTTTCTCCTTCTTATTCGTCACTGACACTTGGTTTGTGTAGGGGAACTCGGTCCTGCATCCTGCTCCTCATCTTTGCCGAGTGATTTCTGTGTTAGCGTGGGGTAATCGGTCTAGGAGTGTGCTCCTCATCCTTATTGAGTGACCCTGCATTGGTGTGGGAAAGCAGTCCATGTTCCTGCTCCAGATCTTTACCCACTGAATCAGGGGATCGTCCCAGGATCCTGCGAAATATCTTTAGCCAGTGACACTGGATTATGCGACAGTATGTCCTTCCTTCTCACTCTGCAATGAAGTGTATGAATCGAGCATTCACCTGTCAATAATTGTTCAGTTACACCTTTGGAAATGCGATTGTGCATGGCTGTTTTTAATGGATTGTGCGTGGCATGATGTCCCTGAAGTAACATGACTTCATTCGCACTGCTTGAAAATGGGCATATAACAGGTGGCCAATGTAACACCGCTCATTTACCTCCACCGCCCAAGACGTTTATTTAACCAAGAAAACGGGAGCTGGCTTGGAAAATTAAACAGTGAATCAAGTGTGGATGGAGAAAAAAAACTTGGCTGCAAGACCTCTTGTGAGCATTGGAGGACCTCCGTGGAACTGTAAATGCAAGAAGTGCATAAGTCCAACAGAGGAGAGGAGAAACTGTTTGAAGCTAGATGAGGTTCAGATGCAATTGTGCTTTCTCAAACAACTTTTGAAAAAAAAAATCCAATTATTTTTGAATAACTGCAGAATCAGCAACACCGGTCCTGTAAAATCTGATGGTTCAATATGATTAAAATATATTCTGTAATAGCACATTGTATGTTTACATTCTCAGTAATGTTTCTGTTGTAATACACTACACTGAGGTGTCAGAAACTATCTGAAAGTCAGTAAAAGGCCGAATGAATTCTTGTCACCATTCAGGGATAATTGGACAAGTTTCAAAACAGCGACGTTACCAAATCAATGTATTATTCACAATACCATGGTGATAATCTGGAGCATTTACACTAAAGCAGACATTGACAGCATCGAAATTGAATTGTTGGACAGTTTGTGAGATTCCCTCACGTGCAACAGGTTTGCAGGACAGAATTCAAATTATTTCAAAGCAATATTTGGAAATTAAGTCACCGGAAAATCTTTGAAAAATAATTACCTGCATCCCTAAGTTAACTTACAGGAAGGGAAATAAAGAGGGTAATTCTCCATCAGACTGGCAGGAAAAGCAGTAGTCTGATGGATTTTGGGTGACAGTTATCGGTTTGTTATTGCATTCAGTAACGGATATATTTTTTTTTCCTGGGTCATGGTTTTCTGCTGGAGGCACGGATTGAATAAAATGATAACGATGGGACTGAGAAATAAATCAACAAACAGGTACTTCTGCGGGAGTCAGGAGAGGATGCGACATACGAAATGAAGGGGATTAAATTAAAAATGATAAATAATAGCCGAACAGTAAATCAGCAGCCCAGGAAATATTGAGAAGAGTAACAGTGTTCAGGAGGTATATTTTCAACATTCTCTCAGGTCTATTCATGACATGGTCATCAAACCTGCAGACAAGGGTGGTGCTGTTGTCATATGACGTACCGACCTCGACGTTGCAGAAGCTCAACGCCAACTCACGGAAACTTATTCCTCCTCCCTCTGGACCATGACCTCACCACCGAACATCAAGATTTCAGACTTTTTAGATTTAGGGATACAGGACTGAAACAGGCCCATCGGCACACTGAGTCTGTGCAGACCATTAACCACCCATTTTATACTACTCCTACGCTAATCCCACATTTCTACCACATCCTCACCTGTCCCTATATTCCCCTACCACCTACTTATACAAGGGGCAATTTATAATGGACAATATACCTATCAACCTGCAATTCCTTTTGGCTGTGGGAGGAAACCGGAGCACCCAGAGGAAACCCACGCAGCCACAGGGAGAACATGCAAACTCCACACAGGCAGCACCCAGAATTGAATCCAGGTCGCTGGAGCTGTGAGGCTGCGGTGCTAACCACAGCCACCTTCCAAAGGACTGTCACTGACCTCATCTCCTCTGGAGATCCTTTCTCTACAGCTTCCAACCTAATAGTCCCACAACCCTGGACAGCCCGCTTCTACCTCCTTCCCAAAATCCACAAACGGGGCTGTCCTGGCAGAGCCATTGTGTCAGCCTGCTCCTGCCCCACTGAACTGATTTCTTCCTATCTAGACTCTATCTTTTCTCCGCTAGTCCCGTCTCTTCCCACCTACATCCGTGACTCTTCTGACGCCCTACATCCTTTTGACAATTTCCAGTTCCCTGGTCCCAACCGCCTCCTCTGCACTATGGACGTCCAATCGCTTTACACCTCCATCCCCCACCAGGATGGTTTGAGGACTCTCCGCTTCTTCCTGGAACAGAGGCCCAATCAGTACCCATCCACCACCACCCTACTCCGGATGGCTGAAATTGTTCTCACATTGCACAACGTCTCCTTCAACTCCACGCACTTCTGTCAAGAAAAAGCTGTCGCTATGGGTACCCGCATGGGTCCCAGTTATGCCTGCCTTGTTGTGGGATATGTCGATCATTCTTTGTTCCAGTCCTACTCAGGCCCCCTCCCCCAACTATTTTTTCTGGTACATTGATGACAATCGGTGCCGTTTCCTGCTCCCACCCCGAACTGGAAAACTTTATCAACTTTGCTTCCAATTTCCACCGTTCTCTCACCTTTACATGGTCCATCTCTGTCACGCCTCTTCCCTTCCTCGATTTCTCTGTCTCCATCTCTGGGGATAGGTTGTCGACTAATATCCATTATAAGCACAACGACTCCCACAGCTACCTCGACTGCACTTCTTCACACCCTACCTCCTGTAAGGACTCCATTCCATTCTCCCAATTTCTCCGTCTCCGGCGCATCTGTTCTGATGATGCTACCTTCCATGAAGGTGCTTCTGATATCACCTTCTTTTTCCTCAACCGAGGATTTCCCCCCACTGTTGTTGTTGCGGAACTCAATCGTGTCCGGCCCATTCCCCTCACCTCTACCCTCACCCCTTCCCCTCCCTCCCAGAACCGTGACAGGGTTCCCCTTATCCTCACTTTTCACCCCATCAGCCTCCATATCCAAAGGATAATCCTCCGCCATTTCTGCCACCTCCAGCGTGATGCCACTACCAGTTGCATCTTCCCCTCCCTTCCCCTGTCAGCATTCTGAAGGGATCGTTCCCTCCGTGACACCCTGGTCCAATCCTCCATTACCCCCACCAACTTGTCCCCGTCCCATAGCACCTTCCCCTGCAATCGCAGGAGGTGTAATACCTGCCCATTTACCTCATCTCTCCTCACTATCCCAGGCCCCAAACACTCCTTTCAGGTGACGCAGTGATTTACTTGTACTTCTTTCAATGTAGTATGCTGTATTCGCTGCTCATAGTGTGGTCTCCTCTACATTGGAGAGGCCAAGCGCAGACTGGGTGACTGCTTTGCGGAACAGCTCCACCCAGTCCGCAAGCAGGACCCTGAGCTTCCAGTTGCTTGCAATTTCAACACTCCCCCCTGCTCTCATGCTCACATCTCTGTCCTGGGATTGCTGCAGTGTTCCAGTGAACATCAACGCAAGCTCGAGGAACAGCATCTCATCTACCGAAAGGCACACTACTGCCTGCTGGACTGAACATTGACGTCAATAATTTAAGACTATGACAGCCCCCCATTTATTTTCATTTTTAGTTATTTTTTCTTCTTTTTTTTTACATTCTTTTTACATTTTTTACAATCATTTTTTGCATTTATTTCATTTCATCTTACTTTGTTCAGTTTGCTTACCCATTTTCTTTCAGGTTTGCACTTGCTGCTGTTCAATATTCAGTGTATTAATACCTAATCTGTACTGATGCTTTGTCTTTCAACACACCATGAACATATTGTTTGCCTTTGCTTTTGACCTTTTGGTCAGCTATGTTGCCTGGTCCAATCGAGACCTCCTTTGTTATCTCTTGCCCCACCCCCACCTCACTTGATTATAACCTGTGACTTTTCTAATATTTGTCAGTTCCGAAGAAGGGTCACTGACCCAAAACGTTAACTCTGCTTCTCTTTTCACAGATGCTGCTAGACCTGCTGGGTGGTTCCAGCATTTCTTGTTTGTAGTTCAACATTGTTGTTTTTGTTTGTTTTTCTTGCTCTGGATGGAATCGCACATTGCTGTTCCGCAGTGTTCAGTATTTGCTTCATTTTACTGAAATCGATTATTGACGTGGACTTATGAACACAGGGCAAAATTTCGAAATTTGCCACTGACAGGCAGTGTGGAACTGAAGTTGAAAGTGATGAAGAGGGTAGTAAATTTCAAAAGGACACTGCCAGGCGAGTGAAATGGGCGGATACATGGAAGATGGCATTCAGTGCAGAAAAGTCAAAGACATTGATGGTGTGGGCTTGTCTGCAAAAACTAAAATTTCAAACTTTGAAGGAGGCATGAATAATAGAAATGCCAATATACACTGAGAATGATAGTGGAAGGCATCAGAAGACTTTGAAAGTCTGGCTAAATGAGCAGACACCTGCAAGTTGCAATTCAGAATTTGGTGGCACAGTGATTCGCACCGCGGCCTCACAGCTACAATGAGCTGTGTTCAGTTCTGGATACTGCCTGTGCAGAGTTTGCAAGTTCTCCTTGTGTCCGCGTGCGTTTCCGCCGGGTGCTCTGGTTTCCTCCCACAGCCAAAGACTTGCAGGTGAATCGGTAAATTTGCCATTGTAAATTGCCCCTAGTGTCGGTAGGTGGTAGGAGAATGGTGGGCATGTGATAGGGAATATGGGGTTAATGTAGGATTAGTATAAATGGGTGGCTGTTGGTCGGTAAAGACGCGCTGGGCAAAAGGGCCTGTTTCAGTTTTGTATCTCTAAATAAATAAATAAACCAGGAAACATAATTGATACATTTGGGTAGGCAGAAAGAGGACAAGCAATATAAACCATGTGACATTTTTTTTTATTTCTAGGACAGTAGAAAAATAAAGTTGAATATTTAGAAAGAAATGTTAAACGTAAATAAATGATTGGGTGTGCACGAGTTTCGGGTATTGCGTACAATTCTGAGCACATAGGAACATATGACAATCCAGAAAAAGAGGAGGAGGCCATTTATCTCTTCAGCCTGCCTTCCATTCTGTGAGACCATGGCTTAGCTACGACCTAACTTGATATATCTCCCTTCATCCCATATCCATCAATACATTTCAATAACACACTTCTATCAATATCAGGCTTAATTTTGTTAATTGATCCAGTAGAAATTGACTTGTGCAGAAGAAACTTCAAAAGTCTCCCACCCTTTGTGCGTAGTAATGTTGCAAAGTTTCATTCTTGAAAAGTCAAGCTAATTTTTTTTTCATGGGTAGCAAGCATCGCTGGCAAGGTGAGCCTCGATTGTCCATCCAGAGTTATCCTTGAAAAGGTGGCAGTGAGCCGCATTCTCGACCAACGCACTCCTTGTGATGTAGGTGCACAGACGATGCTGGTTGGGAGAGATATCGAGGATATTGACCCAGTGACAGTGGAGGAATGTGATACAGTTTCAAGTCAGGATGATGTGTGGCTTGGCAGCAAACTGGCAAGTGGTAGTTTTCTCCTTCGTGTGTTGCCCTTGCTCTTCTAGGTGCTTGAGTTTGTGAATTTAAAAGGTGCTGTCGAAGGACGAATGGCAAGTTGCTGCAGTGCATCTTGCAGCTGGTACTCACTGCTGCCACTGTGTGATAGCAGTGGGAGGACTGATGGTTTAAAGTAATGGATGGGCTGCCGATGTATAGGATTGCTTTGTCTTGGCTATTATTGAGCTGCTTTCGTGTTGTTTGATTTGTAGCCCTTCAGAACGTGCAAATTATTTCGTAACACTCCTATCTCTTGCTTTGTAAATTGTGCACAGGCTTTGGAGAGTCCGGAGGTGAGGCACTCGCGAAAGAATTTCCAGCCACTGACCTGAAACTGAAGTTATTGTTTTTATAAGGCTGGTACAGTTAGTTTTCTGGTCAACTACAATGGTCAGAGTCTTGATGTTGGGGCATTTGGGCATGGTAATTGCGTTGACCGTCAAGGAAATGTGGCCAGATTGAGTCTTGTTGGAGATCATCATTACCTGACACTTGTGTGGCATGTATGTTACTTGCTAGATATTAGTCCAAGCTTGAATATTATCCAGATATTGCTGAATGTAGGCACGGTTGGCTAACATAACTCAAGAGGTAAAATGATACTGAACACTGTGAACCAATTAGTGAACACTCCAAATTCAGGCCTTATGATGGAGATAAGTTCATTTATGCAGCAGATGAAGATGCTTAAGGCGAAGAAACAACCCTGAGGAACTCGGGAAACGATGTCCAGATACTGAGATGATTAGCATCCAAATAGCATCTTCCTCTGCTCTCGGTACGACTATAACCAACCGACAGTTTCCATTTGATTCTAATTAACTTCACTTTTGTTCATTCTCCTTGATGCTGCAGTCGGTCAAGTGGTTCCATGTTGACAAGGGAACCACTCTCACCTTGACCTCCTGATTCAGATTCTTTGTGCATGTTTATACAGGGCTCTAACCATATCTGTAACTGACTGGCCCCGTCAGAATTCAATCTGAGCATCAGTAAGTGGAATATTGCTGAATAAATTCTGCTCGAAAGCACTGTTGACGATACCTTCCATCAAGGTACTGATGATTAAGATTAGACTGACTGGGTACTTGGATGTTCCTACATTTTGTTGACATGACATATTTGGGTAATTTTCCACATTGTTGGGCAGATGCCAATGTTGTAGCTGCACTAGAACGGCATGGCTCACACCGACCTAGGGCTGAAGTTAGTGTCGGCGTGGAAGCCTGTTATGGTGGCATAGGCGGACACATAATTGCAACACAGAAATTTGATGTTGTGTCATTAGTTACTGTTTTTTTCCAATGGTGGGAAAGCACAATGGTGGATTTTAAATATAACTAAAACTTGATACTGATTTAATGATGGTTGAGTGATTCTGTGAATGGCGGGTGGCATTTACATCCCTCTGGATTTATGACAAGTAAAACCTGGCAGTACTGAATCGAAGGTGCACATTGCAGTGAGCAGTAGGCAGCTCAGAACATTTCTGCATTGGAGAAGAGGCTGATTTGGAGATGATTGTTGGACTGCATTTATATGTGCACTGAAATGGAGAGGGGTACCGGGAGCTCTGCCAGTATGTCTGGGGTACTGCGGGCTCTGAACGAAGGTTTCAGCACTCGGGGCTCTGTGAGGGGCCCAGGGTTCTGGAGCTCGGGGAAATGCCGGGGGAACTGAATGCTTTGCAAGTGGATACGGAGTTCTGGGGACTCTGTAGGGAGCCCGGGGTACCATGGACTCTGCAACAGACTCTTTGGTTACTGGGGGCTCTTCACGAGTATCTAGAGTATGAGTGCTTTGCAGTGGGTTCCAGGGATCTGGGGGCTGTACAAGGGACCTAAGAGTGAATTTGATTATGTTTGTTCGGGATCAGTATAGGGTTCGCAAACTGTTGTGTGATGTGCCTGCTTACTCACGCTACTGGAACCGAAGATGGGCCATTATTAAGGTTGGTATTTTAGTCCATCAGCCGCTCCACAGGCAGAATTGTGACTTCCTCCGGTACCAATGCATGAGGCCAAATAGGTTGAGCAATGAGCAAACAATGTCCCTAATTCTGGCGTACAAATCTTTAGTACTACAGCCAGGATGTTGCCAGGACCCATAGCCATCGCCGTATCAAGCAGAAAATATTCCGCTGTTTCTTGCTCTGATGTAAACTAAATTGCTTTGGTGAAAGACTGACATCTATGATGATGAGGACGTCAGAAGGAGGCCGAGATGGATCATTCACGTGGTACTTCTGCCTGAGGATGATTGCAATGTTTCAGCGCTGTTTTTACACTGACATACTGGGCTGAAAAACCCATTATGCTGGAGATATTTGTGAATGTTCCTCTTCTTGTTAGTCACTTAAATGTCGACCATTCATCACAACTGGATGTGGCTGGACTGCAGATCTTTGATTAGTTGGTTGTGAGATCTATTAACTTTTTCTTAGCAAGTCTGCTTCTTATTGAACAAGGGTTGGTCCCCTGGCTTGATGATATCAGGAGAGTGAACGATATGCCATGCCGTGAATTTACAGATTGTGCAGCAACAACATTCCACTACTGCTAGTGGTGCAAATAACCTCATGGATGTTCTGAGCTGATAGATATGTTCTGAATCTTTTCACTATGCCCCTAGACCTAGATTTCCCAACCAGCTGAAACAGTTTCTTTCTTTCTTTCTTTCTACCCTATCTTTTCCATCTGACAAGTTGTTAAAATTCAGTGTGCATTGTAATTTCGAGGGAATACACTCACACTCCGCACCCCGGTTTTTGTAATCTTTCCATGTAATTTACGAATTGAAGTCCAGTTACCATTCTTGTAAATCTACTCTGCACACCCTCTGTCGTCAATTTATGTACCTTTCCTAAGTTGTGGTCCTGAGAACTGCTCATAGAATACCCAGTATTGTCTAGCCAAGGCTTTGTACAACTCAAACAGGTATTCTTCACCCTGGTACTCTATCACTCGAAATATAATGCTCAACATTCCATTCTTTTTGATTACTTTCTGTGCTTGTTCACTATACTTTTATGATCTGTGTACCTGGACCCCAGGTTCTTGCCATAGCTGTAACGTTTCAGCATTTATAAATAACCTGTTCTATCCTATTTCGGATAAAAGTGGAGGACGTCGCATTTGTACACATTGAAATATAATCCGAACAGTTTTGTCCATTCACTTAATGTGTCAATATATCTTTGTAATTTTACCATCCGACCATAAGTACGAAGATATGAATTAGGAGCAGGGGTAGGCCACTCGGTCCCACCAGCCTGCTTTGTCATTCAATAAGTTCATGGCTGAACTGATTACTTCACATTTCCACCTTCCCCCATAACATTCCACCCTTTGCTTATCAAGAATCTGTTTACCTTTGTCTCAAAAATATTCAAAGACCCTACTTCCACCACTTTTTGTGGAAGAGAATTCCAAAAGACTCACGACCCACTGAGAGAAGAAAAAAATCTCCTAATCTCTGGCTTAAATGCGCGCCCCCTTATTTTTAAACAGTGACCCCCCGCTCCCACTTCCAGATTCTAGAATATATGCATCATTCTATTAATATGAATTTATTTGCCTGAAACAGTGAGAGAGAGAAAAGAGAGAGTGAGAGATGGGAATAAAAATGGTGGGAGAGAGGGAACGACAGTGTAAGATAGAGTGAGGAAGGAATTAATTTCAGAAAGATAATTAGATGAATAATTGAAGGGGGAAGGTGTGTGCAACTGTGGAAAAAGGAAGGCTAATGGAAATTACTGAAGAGGTAAGACCGTGGATGAATTTGAATAAATATATGATACTCTTAAACTCAAGACTCTGGTGGATCTGGAGTAGTGTATCTCAGTGAGCACATAGGTAAGGGATGAATGGGACGTGGTTTAAGGTGGCATATAGATGCAGAGTTTTTGATGAGGTCTGCTGCATGTAGGCCGTGCAGCTTAGACAATTCTGGACGTAGAAAAGGCATGGATAAGCCTTTCAGAAGCAGACAGGCTGATGGGAGGAAAGGGCAATATTCTGGAGGGGGTAGTAGGCACGATTCATGTTCTGGAACTATACCAATTCAGAACTCATCTTAAGGCCAAATGGAATGCTGAACTTAACAACAGTCTGGTTGAATCTCCGGCAGTGGGCAGTGCCTGCAATGGAGTAAATGAATAGTGAACAGAATTTATGATTTCGGACGGAAAGGGTGATCTTTTAGGGGCGGTACAGTGAGGCAGTGGTTAGCATCGCAGCCTCACAGCTCCAGATGTTCGCTTCTTGGTACTGCCTGTTTGGAGATTGAAAGTTCTCCCTATGACCATGTGGGTTTTCGCTGGGTGCTCCGGTTTCTTCCCACAGCCAAAAGACTTGCAGGTGATCGGTAAATTGGTCATTGTAAATTGCCCCGAGTGTAGGGAGGTGGTTGGGAATATGGGCTTACTGTAGGGTTCGGATAAATGGGTGTTTGTTGGTCAGCACAGACACGGTGGACCAAAGGGCCTCTTTCAGTGCTGTATCTCTAAATAAAAGTAAAATAAATAAACAAAGTGATAGCTTTGGGCTGCCCAAGTTTTAAATGGAAAGATCAGTAACACAGTGAACCTTGATATACAGATCTAATAGCAGAACAAAGGGACATACCAGAGACATCACAAACAGCACTGAGAGTAGAGAAAATAACAAGAACAGCTCAGCATGATTTTAGAACTAAAAGTTGGACATAGATACATTGACACCAACACCAGCGAGGATGGGATAATAAATCTTTTGAATAATCAGAAGGCCATAATAGAATCGATGATCTAATTTCATCCACGCATAATATGCCGAAAGATAGACAAACTCAGAGGAGAAACTCCTCCTCATTGTTGCAACGTTCCAATCAACTGTTCTTAGATTCTGATCCATTGTTGTAATTCTACCAAATACTATTCTCAGATTCCAGACAATTGTTCCAATATTCCACACTCAATTCTATTTTCTCCCTTTCATTGAAGAAGCAGAGGTGATGCTGCCGAACACATTGAAAGCTGTCCCTTATTAATAGAAGAGGGAAACCTTGCAGTGATACAACTGGGTCCCATGGAGATTAACATTAATTACAGACACTGAACAAACAGGATCGATTAACCCTCTTCAATCCAGCACTATGCACAATAAAGTAAAATACTTAGAGACTTTGGATGGAATATATGTGAATTACCGATGGAAGGAGTGTTGGAAACAGTGTAAGCAATGCAAACAATCGCTCCAATTCTCCATGGATATGGGAATGGTCCCGGAGAACTTGAGGGTTGCAACTGGTGCACACTGTTTAATAAAAGAAGAGATGAATAAACCCTGTAATTACAGGTAGGTAGCCTAACATCGCAGGCACGGAAATTTCTGGAGGTCATAGGCCAGCACAAAATATTTCTGGCTTGGTAAAACATCACTACGACATGTAAGACAGCACAGATGTAATCGAATTATCTGATGAAGTAACCGACAGGGCTGTTAAGAGCAATGAGTGTTCGGTTATCTATATGGCTGACGATAGTCATGTGACAAAAGTCCATTCAATGACCTTCTATGAAAACCGTGACTGTGGCTATGACACTGGCCAAGGAACAAAGCTAAAGAAGAGGAGTGGTGAACAGTTCTAAAAACTGGAAGGGACGATACTGTAATGTTCCCAGGGAATGAACCACTGTTCTGCGATATACATATATTAATGAAATGGACTTATGTATCAGGGCACAATTTCAGTAGTTGAGATGGCAGGAGGTCGAAAATGTCGGAAACAATGTTCGGGTAGGATCAGCCTTTAGTAGGACATAGACAAACTGGTGAAATGACCTGGCAAATGGCAGATGTAATGCAATACATAAAATATTGGAATGAATCATTTTGTCAGGTATAATGAGGGAAGTCAATATAAAGTGAACTGCACAATTTTAAAGATGGTACAGTAAAACAAATTGTAGACTTGAGTGTGCATGTAAGCACATCTTTTAATGTTAAGAGAAGTTGCAAAGGCACACTCAATCTTTATCCTTGTGAATAGACTCATGGAGTACCACAGCAAGAAACTTATGCTAAAAGTTAATAAATCACCAGTTAGGCCCTGGCTGAATTATTGCATCAAATTCCCGGAACCACACTGCAGGAAAGAGATCAAGAGGGTGCAGAGGGTCCGAGTATGGTATCAGGACACGATATTAAGGTGATTGACACACAGCCTTAGAGGATATGAGGCAGTTTTATTTTATTCAGTGAGTTGTTCTGATCTGGAATCCACCAGCTGAAAGGGTGGTAGAAGCAGATTCAATAACAATTTTTAAAATCGGCCTGGATAATTGCTGACACAGCAGTGGGGACGGTGGTGATTGTGTGTATGTGTGTGTGTGTGTGTGTGTGTGTGTTTGTGTGTGCGTGCGTGCGTATGTTCGTGTGTGTGTGGGCGGGGGAGGAAATTGATTTACCGGGTGATGGAAAATAACAGGCAAATACATCTAATTGGAACGTTCTTTCAAATAACCAGAACAGATACGATGGGCCGAATGATTCTATTATTTTATTGCAACAGCAGCCCTTGAGACCTTATTTCATGTGTACAGTTGACATTCTGCCGTTTTTGATCCAAATGTTAATCTTTACTCGGATACATGCGACAGCAGGAAATAAAACATAAAGGGTATTTCAGAAACGTTTTGTTAACAATTTCTTTAGCAGAGAGTAATGCTCCGCTATGATCATAGGCCTCAACTGATTTATAGAGTCATAGAGTCGTGCAGCATAGAAACAGGCCCTTCGGCACACCGCTTCCATGCCGACCATAATGCCTATCTATACTAATCCCACCTGCCTACATTAATTCCATATCCCTCTATGCCTTGCTCATTGAAGTACCTGTCCAGATGCCTCTTAAATGTCGCTACTGTTCCTGCCTCCACCACATCCTCACGGACATCATTCCAGATACCCACAACACTTTGGGTGTAAGATTTACCCCTTTGATCACCTTTAAACCTCCTTCCTCTCTCCTTAAATCTATGCCCTCTAGTTCTAGTCACCCCTACCACGGGAAACAGACTCTGGCTATCTACCCTATCTATGCCTCTCATAATTTTATATATCTTTATCATATCCCCTCTCAGCCTCCTTCTCTTCAAGGAAAACAGACCCAGCCTATCCAATCTCTCTTTCTAACTCAAGCTCTCCAAACCAGGCAACATCCTTGTGAATCTAGTCTGCATCCTCTCTAGCTTAATCACATATTCCCTGTAGTGCGGCGACTAGAACTGCACATAATACTCCAAATGCGGCCTAACCAATGTGTTGTACAACTGTAACATGACGTCCCAACTCTTGTACTCAATGCCTTGGCCGTTGAAGGCAAGCATGCCATCCACCTTCTTCACCACCCCGTCTACCTGTGTTGTCACTTTCAGGGAACTATGTACTTGCACCCTAAGGTCTCACTGCTCAAGAACACTTCCCAGGGTCCTGCCATTCACTGTCTATGTCCTGCCCTGGTTTACTTCCCAAAATGCATCACTTCACACTTGCCTGCATTAAATTCAATTTGCCGATCCCTTGCCCACTTTCCCAGTTGATCTCTCTCCTGTTGTAATCTTAGACAACCTTATTCACTGTCCATCATACCACCAATTTTGGTGTCATCTGCAAACTTACTAATCATGCCCCTTACATTTTAATTAACAATTTACAAAATCATTGATTTTATTCCTATTTAATTTTTTGTTCATTGGTTCTCGACATATGGGTGACATTGGCAGGATCTGCAACCTTTGCACATCCCTCGTTACCGTGAGTAAATGGTGGTCCTTAATCTGGAACCGCTGCAGTCCTTATGGGCAACGAGCTTTCACAATACAGTCACAGAAGGAATATCAGAGGGCTAGAGTGGATGGTCCTTGAAATACGGTACAGAGATTATGAGAAACGATGAGCCTGTCCCTGCAAGCAGTGCACAAAATTGGTGCTGCTTGATCATTTGCATGATTGAGCTGTGCAGCCAGGGCTGAGCTTGCTGCTTCGTGACTGCAAACCTCAACAAGTTCGGACCAGACCAGCAGTATGTAAAGCTAACCTGCACTACTTAGAGCCAAACTTTACTTTTTAAAGGTGATATATATTCGAGCGGCAGCAGGGGCTGGAACATTTTGGATAACATTTTGAAGACTGCAGGAAAGAACTGGCATGGTGCAATGGACAGGACGGCATACTCCCAGGTTTTAGAATGTTGCACTGGAGTTGCTGGTGTTGGAGGTGGACTGGAGGCGCATGGGGCCATGGAAATTAATGCACCTGTGTGGCACCGAGGATCGAGATGCAGTGCAACAAGAAGTTTGAAGACTCGCACAAGTGGTCAAGCTCACAGAATGCATTGACATATGTCACTACCTAGCAACTACACAACCAGCCTCATGCACTACTCCACTCACCGCACCTCGTTCACTCGCTTCTGAACAATCTATATCAAATATGACTCAAAGTAAAGCTTAGCTACCCGACGAGAACCCGATCAAACCCGACTACATGTGTCGCGTTTGGTTTGGTTCGGGACGGGTCTACATTCTGTGTCCAGCATTCGGGCTTGGGTCGGGTCGGTCTGCACTGCTCTGTTTCGCTTCGGCAGCCTTGGTGACTGGAACATTGAGACCGTCTCTGCGGGAGATGGGACCCGTGAAGGCTGGACGAGTTGCAACTGAACAGAGCTGGGACTGAGTTCCTTGCGGCACGTTTTGCTAGTGCTGTTGGGAAGGCTTTAAAACAGTTTGGCGGGGGATGGGGACCTGAAGGGATAAAAAAGTAGAGGGAGTGGCAATTTTGGACAAGAAAGCTATTACAGCTGTGGGTGTGGGGGGGGGGGGGTGGGGGTGATATGTTGGAAGGTTCATGAAATGAGGGCTTATGGATTGAGCTAAGGACAAAACAAAAAGGGGCAATCACAGTGCTGGGAATGTACAACAGACCCCCAAACTGTCAGAGGGAGATAGAAGAGCAGATTTGGAGGCAACTCTCTGAGAAGTGTAAGAACAGAAGGGCAGTAAAGTGTAGGGGATTTTAACTACCCGCAAATAACTGAGATAGTTTACGTGTGAAAGGGGTTGAAGGAAGATAATTCTTTCAGTGCATTCAGGAGAACGTTTCTGGCCAGTATGAAACAAGACCAATAAGAAAGAGTACAGTTGTAGACTAAATTTTAGTAAATAAAGATGGACAGGTGGAAGGAGTGGCAGTGGGGATGATTGTTGGTAGTGATCAAAAGTCGGTCAGTTTTAACATAATTATCGAAAAGGACAGATATAGAACAGGGGTTAGATTTCTCAATTGCGGCAAGGTCAATTTTACTAAACTGAGGATTGATTTCGTGAATGTAGACTGGAAATAAGTACTTGAAGGTCGTTCAGTGTTAGAGCAGTGGGAGGCATTCAAAAGGGAGATTTAAGGGGTTCAGAGTAATCATGTTCCCACAAAGAATAAAGGATGAGATGGCGAAATCTAGAGCCCTATAGATGTCAAGGAGCTTACTGGGGAAGATACGGGCAAAAAGAAAAGCTTATGTCTGGCACCGACAACTTAATGTTACAGAAAGCCATGAGGAATATACGAAGTGGAGGGGTGAAATCAAAAAGGAAATTAGGAAAGCAAAGAGAGGGCATGAAAAAATATTGGCAAGCAAAATCAAGGTGAACCCAAAGATGTATTATCAATATATTAAGAGTAAGAGGATAACGAAGGAGAGAGTAGGGGCCAATACATTACCAAAAAGGTAACCGATGTGAAGAGGCAAAAGATGTTAGTATGATTTGGACTGAATACTTTGCGTCAGTCTTCACAAAAGAGGGGGACGATGCAGATATTGTAGTTAAGGAGTAGGAGAATGAAGTATTGACTGTGATAAACATAGGGAGAGAGGAGGTATTGATAAGTTTAGCATCCTTGAAAGTTGATAAATCACCAGAGCTGGATGAAATGTACCTTAGGCTGTTAACAGAATCAAGAGGGAAAATAGTGGAAGGTCTGAGAATCATTTCCAGTCGTCTCTGGATACGGTTGTGGTGTCAGAGGATTGGAGAACTACTAATGTTGTACCTCTATCTAAAAAGGAAGCGAGGGATTGACCGAATAATTACAGGCCAGTCAATCTACGCTCAGTAGTGGACAAATTATTGGAATATATTCTGAGAGACAGGATAAACTGTCATTTGAAAAGGCACAGGTTCCGCAAGGATAGGCAGCATGGATTTGATATGGGAATATCTTGTTTGACCAACTCGATCGAATTTTTTGAAGAAGTAGCGCGGAAGATTGATTAGGGCAATGCAGTTGATATGGTCTACATGGCACTTCGCAAAGCTTTTCATAAGGTGCCACATGGTAGATCGGTTAAAAGCAATAAATTCCCATGGGACCCAGGGAAATGAAGCAAGGTTGATACAAAATTAGCTCAGTGGCAGGAAACAAATGGTAATGTTTATGGTTGTTTTAATGACTGGAGGCCTGTTTCATGTGACATTCCTCAGGGCTCAGTACTGGGTCCCTTGCTTTTTGTGGTATATATTAACGATGTGGACGTAAATCAGAGGGTTAGATAGGGTGGATAGTGAGAGTCTTTTTCCTCGGATGGTGATGGCAAACACGAGGAGACATAGCTTTAATTTGAGGGGTGATAGATATAGGACAGATGTCAGAGGTAGTTTCTTTACTCAAAGAGTAGTAGGGGCGTGGAACGCCCTGCTAGCAACAGTAGTAGACTCGCCAACTTTAAGGGCATTTAAGTGGTCATTGGATAGACATATGGATGAAAATAGAATAGTGTAGGTCAGATGGTTTCACAGGTCGGCGCAACATCGAGGGCCGAAGGGCCTGTACTGCGCTGTCATGTTCTATGTAAATGTAGGGTGCATGATGAAAAGTTCGCAGATGACACCAAGATTGGCCGGGAGGCAGAGAGCGAACAGGATAGCTATAGGATGCAAGAAGATATTGATGGATAGTTCAGATGAGTTGAAAATTGGCAAATGGAACTCAACCTGGAGAATTGCGA
Organism: Heterodontus francisci; assembly: GCF_036365525.1. Taxonomy (NCBI): domain Eukaryota; kingdom Metazoa; phylum Chordata; class Chondrichthyes; order Heterodontiformes; family Heterodontidae; genus Heterodontus; species Heterodontus francisci. The sequence continues at coordinate 552,792 of NW_027141158.1, read as the reverse complement.
GGTGATGCATTTGGGGAGTACTAAGAAGGCAAAGGACTACAGGATTAAAGGGAAAATACTGAAAAGAGTACAGGACGGGAGGGACCATGGGGTGAATGTCCACCGATGCCTGAAGGTAGCAGGACAGGTCGATTACCTGGTTAATGAGGCAGGTGGAATCATTTCCTTTATATGCCAAGATATGGAAATGTGCAGAAGTAACAGGGTTGTTGTCATGGGTGACTTCAACTTCCCTAATATTAATTGGAACTCCTTAGTGCAAATAGTTTGGATGGAGCAGTTTTTGTCAGGTGTGTCCAGAAGGTTTCCTGACTCAATATGGCGATCGGCCGACTCGGGGGAGGCTATGTTGGACTTGGTGCTTGGCAACAAACCAGACCAGGTGGCAGATATCTCGGTGGGAGAGCATTTCGGTGATAGTGATCACAACTCCCTGACCTTTACTATAGTCATGGAGAGGGACAGGAGCAGACGGAATGGGAAAAAATTTAATTGGGGGAGGGTGAATTACAATGCTATTATGCAGGAACTGGGGAGCATAAACTGGGAACAGATGTTCTCAGCGAAATGCACGACAGAAATGTGGAGGTTGTTTAGGACGCACTTGCTGCGACTGATGGAGAGGTTTGTCCCCATGAGGCAAGGAAGGGATGGTAGGGCGAAGGAAACTTGGATGACAAGAGATGTGGAATAGCCATTCAAGAGGAAGAGGGAAGCTTACTTAAGGTTGAGGAAGCAAGGATGAGACAGGGCTCTAATGGGTTACAAGGTAGCCAGGAAGGAACTGAAGAATGGACTTAGGAGAGCTAGAAGGGGACATGAAAAAGTCTTGGCGGGTAGGAATAAGGAAAATCCCAAGGCGTTCTTCACTTATGTGAGGAACAAGAGGATGGCCAGAGTGAGGGTAGGGCCGATCAGGGATAGTAGAGGGAACCTGTGCCTGGAGTCGGAGGAGGAAGGCGTGATCCTCCATGAATACTTTGCTTCAGTATTCACCAGTGAGAGGGACCTGGTCGTTTGTGAGGACAGCGTGAAACAGGCTGATATGCTCGAACAGGTTGAGGTTAAGAGGGAGGATGTGCTGGAAATTTTGGATGATAATGAGGACAGATAACTCCCCGGGGCCAGACGGGATATAACCAAGGATATTACGGGAAGCGAGGGAAGAGATTGCTGCGCCTTTGGCGACGATCTTTGCCTCCTCACTGTCCACTGGAGTCGTACCGGATGATTGGAGGGTGGCAAATGTTGTTCCCTTGTTCCAGAAAGGGAATAGGGATAACCCTGGGAATTATCGACCGGTCAGTCCGACGTCGGTAGTGGGCAAATTATTGGAGAGGATTCTGAGAGACAGGATTTATGATTATTTGGAAAAGCATGGTTTGATTAGAGACAGTCAGCATGGCTTTGTTAGGTGCAGGTCATGCCTCACAAGCCTTATTGAATTCTTTGAAGATGTGACAAAACACATTGATGAAGGAAGAGCAGTGGATGTGGTGGATATGGAATTTAGCAAGGCGTTTGATAAGGTTCCCCATGGTATACTCATTCAGAAAGTGAGGAGGCATGGGATACAGGGAAAGTTGACTGTCTGGATACAGAATTGGCTGGTCCATAGAAGTCAGAGGGTGGTAGTAGATGGAAAGTATTCAGCATGGAGTTCGGTGATCAGTGGTGTTCCGCAGGGATTTGTTCTGGGACCTCTGCCCTTTGTGATCTTTATAAATGACTTGAATGAGGAAGTGGAAGGCTGGGTTAGCAAGTTTGCCGATGACACGATGATTTCTGGAGTTGTGGATAGTGTGGAAGGCTGTTGTAGGTTGCAACGGGACATTGACAGGATGCATAGCAGGGCTGAGAAGTGGCAGATGGAGTTCAACCTGGAAAAGTGTGTCGTGATTCATTTTGGAAGGTCGAATTTGAATGCAGAATACAGGCTAAAAGACAGGATTCTTGGTAGTGTGGAGGAACAGAGGAATCTTGGGGTCCATGTCCATAGATCGCTCAAAGTTGCCACCCAATTTGATAGGGTTGTTAAGAAGCCGTATGGTGTCTTGACTTTCATTAACAGGGGGATTTAGTTTAAGAGCCGCGAGGTTATGCTGCAGCTCTATAAGGCCCTGGTTCGACCACACTTGGAATATTGTGTTCAGTTCTGGTCGCCTCATTATAGGAAGGATTTGGAAGCTTCAGAGAGTGTGCAGAAGAGATTTACCAGGATGCTGCCGGGACTGGAGGGCATGTCTTACGAAGAAAGATTGAGGGAGCTAGTGCTTTTCTCATTGGAGCAAAGAAGGATGAGAGGTGACTTGATAGAGGTGTACAAGATGATGAGAGGCTTAGCCAGACACTTTTTCCCAGGGCGGGAAGGGCTACCACCAGGGGGACTAATTTTAAGGTGATTGGAGGAAGGTTTTTGGGAGATGAAACAGGTAGGTTCTTTGCACAGAGAGTGCTGGGTGCGTGGAATGCGCTGCCAGCGGTTGTAGTAGAAGTAGATACATTGGGAACATTTTAGCGACTCTTGTATACCTACATGGATGATCGTAGAATGAAGGGTAGGCAGCTAGTTTGATCTTCGAGAAGGTTAAAGGTTCGGCACAACATCGTGGGCCGAAAGGGCTGTACTGTCCTGTACTGTTCTATGTTCTATGTTCTATTTTCTATTCAGCAGAAAAGTGCAGGGAGCTTATGCTGGAGCTATATAACTCATTGCTTTGGCCACAACCTTTATATCCTGTATTTTGTGTGCATTTCTGGTCACCTCGTTACAGTCAGGATGCACTTGCACTCGAAATGATACGGAGGAGATTTATCAGGACGTTGCGTACTGGAAAAAATGCAGCTCCAAGGAATGGTTGGATAGGCAAGGCTGGTTCTTCTTGGAGCAGAGAAGGCTGAGGGATGATCTGGATAAAATGCATAAAATTATGAGTGGCCTGGATAAAGTGGAGGTGTTCGGCCTTGCAGAGAGGTCAGTGACGAGGGGGCATAGATTTAAAGTGATTGTTAGAATAATTAGAGGGTGGATGAGGAAACTACTTTTCACTCAGTGGGTGGTGGGGCTCTCGAATGCACTGCCTGAAAGTGTAGTTGAGACAGGAACCTTCAACGCATTCAAAATGAGTCTGCATATGCACCTCGAGTGTTGTAATCTGCAGGGCTACGGACCCAATACTGGAAGGTGGGATTTGAATGAGTGGATTGTTCTGCTGCTGGCACTGACACGAAGGGCCAAGTGGCCTCTTTCTGTGCCTTAAACCCCTTATGATTCTCGACTCTCACGTGATCTTATCAAGAGATCTAAAAGTTGCAGGGTCCTGTGTCTGTCTTAAAACCATTGTCTATCTCCCGATGAATGATCCCAATGCCGCGGGTCGTGGCCCGACTATCAAACGTGGTTTTCTTGAAAAAAGACGTTTGTAGGCATGGATGCAAATAACTCCAAGAAAAACCGGGGACGGGGTTTCGACGGGAGCCGAGCGGGATGGGGGTGGGTGGGAGCGAATCGGGCCGAGAAGGGTGAGAGCCAGCGGAGCAGCCAGAAAGAGCTGATCGGCCAGAGAGAGCAGCCAGGGGGCAGTAGAGTGGCCGGAGAGTGCAGCAAGCGGGAGGAGCAGAGCAGCCGAAAGAGCGGAGCAGAGGGACAGAGCAGCGATGTATACATCAGAGCAGTCAGAGAGTGCAGCGAAGGGGAGCGTGGAGCTTGAGGCATGGGTGAATATCCGTTGGCATTGCATTGCTGTACACGGAAAGCGCATGCGCAGTGTGCGACCAGGCGGGTTGCCTGAAGTTGCATACGTCACGCGATGATGAGTCCACTCATGAATTATTCTGAGGATTAAGTAAAGTTAGTCAATTTGAGACACCATTCCAAGAACCTCCAATTCCCCAAAGGACAAAATCAACTTCCTTAATCTCATTTTTGTTGTTGAGCGCTCCTTCCATTCTCTATCTCATGAATGGTGCGATCTGCACAAATGTTACATTTTCTTACCTTCTAAAATATCATAACTCCAAATGACTACTGATGATGAAGAATGCTATTATCTGTTAAAACTTCATTGACACTCCTCAGATTGAAGACAGTCACCCCACCTGCACATCACCTCACTCGATGACAGTCATTATCCTTTCACAGGAATGCTGTTAATACCTAAACTATTATCATGCAATTACATACAATTAAAACAGTAGATTATGCACGCTGGCTTATTATTTACCTCAGATACCCCTTTACTGTTGATAGGAAATGCACCAAATTATACTGATTTTTAAGAAATCTAAGTGTCTCAAATTCAAATAATGGTGTCGTCAGTTGACAATATCTTCCATTTATTTATCTTAAAAAAAGGTTTTCCTTCAATACTGAGCAACCACCTGGACGATATTTCCATCAACGATTTTGAAAATTATGTATGTTTATACCCATTTAAACTCAGATAGATTTCCTTTTGAGTACTTGGAATAGCAACTCATAATAATTTGTTTATCATTGATTTAAATGTCATAAACAATTATTTCCATGTTTAGTGGCTTCAGATGAATTCATCAGAGACAATAATGTCCACAGTTGTTATGGAAGACTTTCCCTGGAAAAATAATAAATAGAAACAAATGTATGAATGAATTAATGACAATTCCTGCCTTTTTTTAAAAAAAAAGAATGCCAAGCCTTCAGATCAAGATATCACCATGCTGTCATAAATGTTGCAAAAGTCTTAAAGTGCTGAAGTCGATTAATCTCTGTGAACATATGTTCCACTTATTTAGAGAAACGAAGAACTCAAGGTCCATTCGGCTTGGAGCCAGATGAGTTAATTCAATCCAGATATCTGTGGCAATTTAGAAACAGCAATTATCACAAAATCCTATTTATATCTCACAAAAAATGCCATTCAGCAAATTGTTAAGTTGCGAGCGGAAAGGGTTAACCTTACTAGTTTTCAAGAGGTGTAGCAACATTTCTCTGGATGTAATGACATCCCACCTCTCTTTCTAAAAGCAAAGGACAAAGAAGCACATGTTCAAACCAATTCTAACCACTTTTTAACGAGGGAGAATCCTGAAGAGACAACTTGCTTTTTCCTTGAAAAAGCTGCTCTGAGACATCCTTGACCCTCGCACCACGGAGGCAACACACAATCCTGGAGCCTCGTTTGCGGCCACAGAAACGCCTGTCTGTTCGCCTTACAATTGAATCTCCTATCACTATGGATCTCCCATTCTTTTTCCTGCCCTGCTGTACAGCAGCGCCATCCGTGATGCCACGAAATTGGCTGCTGCTGCTATCCCTGAGAGACCATCCCACCGACAGTATCCAAAACGGTATATCAATTTGACAGGGGATGGCCACAGGGGACTCCTGCACAACCTGCCTGCGCCTACTACTCCTCCTGGTGGACAGCCATCCCTATTCTGCCTGTGCAGCCATTACCTGCGGTGTGACCACCTCGCTGAACATGCTATCCACTGCGTCCTCAGCACTATGGTCCTCACTGGATACAGGGGTGCGGTGTTTAAGGATTGGAGAATTGCTAAATTGTACCTCTGATGAAAATGGGAGCGAAGAATAGACCTAATATTCACAGGCCAGTTAGCCTAAGCTCAGTCGTGGGCAAATTATTGGAATCTATTCTGAGAGACAGGATAAACTGTCACTTAGATAGGCACAGATTAATCAAGGATAGTCAGTATGGAATTGTTAAGGGAAGATCTTGTTGGACCAACTTGATCACATTTTGTGAAGCAGTAGCAAGGAAGATAGATGAGGGTGGGCAGCTGATGTGGTCAACATAGAATTTAGCAAGGCTTTATACAAGGTCCCACATGGCACACTGGTTAAAAAAATAATATCCCCATGAGATTCAGGGAAATGCAGCAAGGTGGCTACAAAATTGGCTCAGTGGCAGGAATCAAATTGTAATTGTTGACGGATGTTTTAGCGACAGGAAGGCTCTTTCCAGTAGCGTCCCGCAGAGCTCAGTACTGGGTCCCCTGCTTTTTGTGGTGTATATTAATGATTGGACGTTAATGTACGGATCATGATCAATACGTTTGCGTACGACAAGAAGATTGGCCCTGTGGTAGATATCGAGGAGAGTAACTTTAGGCGGCAGGAAGATATTGATGGTCTGCTCAGATGGGCAGAAGAAGTGGCAAATGGAATTCAACTTGAAGAAGTGTGAGGTGGTGTATTTAGTGAGGTCAAACACGGCAAAGGAATACATGATTAAAGAGAAAATACTGAGAAGTGTAGCGGAAATGAGGGACCTTGGAGTCAATGTCCATAGGACCCTGAAGGTAGCAGGACAGGATCGATAAGGTGGTTCAGAAGGCATATGGAAATCCTTCCTTTATTAGCAGTGGTTTAGAATATAAGAGCAGAGAGGTTATCCTGGAACTGTGTAACTCATTGGTTATGCCGCAACTTGAGAACTTTGTGCAGCTCCAGTCACCTCATTACAGAAAGGATGTAATTGCACGAGACAGGGTACAGAGGAGATTTATGAGGATCTTGCCAGGACTGGAGAAATGCAGGTAGGAGGAAAGATTGGATAGGCTGTGGTTATTCTCCTTGGAACAGAGAAGGCTGAGAGGAGATCTGATTGAAATGTACAAAATCTTGAGGAGCCGGGTTAGAGTGGAGGTGAAGGATTTATTCACCTTAGCTGAGAGGTCAGTGACGAGGGGGCATACCTTTAAACTGACTGCGAGAAAAATAGAAGGGAGATGAGGAAACAATCTTTTCACCCAGAGGGTGGTAGGGATCTGGACCTCACAGCCTGTAAGGGTAGTTGAGGCAGAGACTCTCGACTTATTGAAAATGAGTCTGGATATGCACCTCAGCTACCATTATCTGCAGGGCTAAGAACTAAATGTTGGAAGATAGGATTGGAATTGGTGGATCCTTTTCCAGCTGGTACAGACACGATGGGTCAAAGTGGCCTCTTTTTGTGCCTTAAACATTTTATGTTCCTTTGATTCTATGGTTCTTGGAAGCTTAAAATAATAAATTATTCCTCTTTTCCGCTGATATTTGTTCTATGCTTTTTACCAATCATTTTCCTCGTAATTCAAATGACATCTGATTCACAGGTCTTGCGGATCTCGGTCTGGTTGTTTCCGTTAGCAATTCCCTTCCCTGAATGTAAAACGTTGGTCAGACTAATCAGAGCAAGATTCCAATCAAATTCACGATCAGTCATTTCGTATTAGCTTTTATCAACGTCTGGCCCCAAGTTGCACCCTTGTATGTTTTGGGGTTTTGAGGCGTAAAACACATTTATTTAAAAAGTCTCAGTTCTGAATTTTCAACTACTTATGAATCCAGTATAATTTATTAAGCAAGATGTTATAAATACATAACAAAAAAACACTGAAGACAACATGGAAGTTTCTTACCCTTCAAGGCCAGGATTCCTTGAATGTTGCCAGCACAGGCGATCCCTTTGTTCTCCTGTCTCTGAATTGACATTACGTTGAACCGTGTTTCTGAATAATTACACCACAAACACCATTGTAAAGTGTACCAGCAAAGACTCTGAGTTTCCATCTTTTGGGATTCCGATTCCTTATTATGATATCCTTTAAATTAACTGTTTCATTAGTTTAACGTGAGATTTTATGCTGTCACTGCACCTCTGTAATTAGAGTGGAGTACGCGAAAAGTATGTCTATCTCTTATTTCCTAGGCTCCTTGAGTTAATATTGCACTGTGTGAACAAATATCACATCCTTGTAGATACAAAACAGTTAAACATCAACCTTTCATCTTCTTATGAACAATACCAACGACAGTAAACAATTCACCTCAACATTCCCAGGCTTTTTAAATATAAATGTTTTCTTCTACAGCTATTGCTAATTGATCAAGTCAGTTAGCATACTTATTAAACTGCATGGTTCTTGTTTAATGATAAGTGTCATATCCAGTTCAAGCTTCTTTCACATCAGTTCCTTGAGGGCGAGCAATCACTCTCCTCCTGACCCCTTTACGAAGGTCATCTCTTTCCTTCTGCTCACTGCTCATTATCTTTTTGAATTCCTGCTAATTTACTTCCGATCTTCCGGCTCACGACCCCCTTCTTCCCGTCCCTAACAACTCTAGTATTTGTATTTACTCTTGCAGGCCATTTTCGTCTGGACCTCCAGCGGTCTCCTCTTGTCAATTAACCACTGGATCTTTAAGCTGGTCTCAGTTGCTTTGTTTATTCATTAATTTAATAATTGATGTAACTGGATATTTTATGGCGCTCTTTAACTGCTCTCTGAACTCGGACTGAGTGGCAACATAAATAAATGTGTTTGTACAGCAACTTAAATTCCGTAGCATGTATGCGACATTTTCAAAGATATAATAAGAATCATCATCTAAGAAATGACCAACACGAAAAATGTATAACATATACACCAGCCACAGAAATATGAAACTGCCAGATATGCTGAAGAGTAAAATCATAGACTTCCTTCTTCTCTGCATTTCAGAGTCACTGTGATTATCTTTCTTGCTCTGACACCTCAGTCTCTGACGAACGCGACTGGTCACTAATATGTGTCTGAACGTCAGAGCGTTCAGCAACAGAATTAAAATGAAAGGCAATAATGGTGTTAAAACTTTTTCAAACATTCTAAATCCAATCCATCGAGGGTCAGTAAAATAGCTTCGCTTATTATAACAGCGCCATTCTACATTGTCGATTACCCATCTAGGTTTAAATCTAAAGTAGATGGGAATATTTTTTAGACAGAGCAGAATGCAGGTTGTGAATAGAACCACAGTCGCAGTTTTCCTGGTGCAATATTTTGATTTCAGCTTCAGGCAACAAATGGCAGCAAATCGATCAAATGTGAAAGCGATGGTGAACCAGACGGAACAGTCGAGGGCTGCACGGATCAGGACATAGCGAGAGCGACACACAAAGGTGAGGTCCAGGAAATCTAATGTGAAATAAAGCCTATTGATTCTCCGGAGTATGATCTCAGTGATAATGAACAGTAGATCCGCCGTTGACATGGACACCAGGTAGCGGGTGGTGCAGGTGGAGAGTCCGCAATTTCCCTTGGACAGGATCACAATTGAGATTAAATTAACTGCAAAGGAGTGAAGGGAGAAGTGGCTGTAAATTACTGAAAAACATTCTCTGCTTCTCAACCCTGGCAAAAAGGTTTTTAGCACCAAAACCGTGTTGATTGGGATCGGGTCAGATCGGGTCCATGACCCCAACCTGCCTCCAACACCAGTAGTTCCAGATTTAACAAATCCTGGACGAGGAGGTGTAGCACCCCGCTCACCGGACGCTGGTCAACTAGTTAAATGTAGCAATGAGGAGCCAAAGAATGGGTAGACTGGAGAACTGCACCCCTTCTCCAAACACTCCCACTGTAGGAACCCATCCCGGACTCGAATCACTCCCTGGGGTCGAAGAAACCCATCCCTGACTCGAACCAGTCCCTCGGATAGGTGACACTCATACATCTTGGACCACTCCATCTGATGTATAATTGTGTGACAGTGAAAAGGGAGTTTCATATTTCAATGCAAATGTGATCAAAGCACAGACATTAATTTCTACAGGAATATCATTAAAAGAAAAGTGTCATAATAACGTATTAGAAAGGTGGTGATTGAACACATAAATAATGTGTACTCTTCTGGACTATACATGATAATAATATCCAGGGTAACCAGCAGGTGCACGTATTCTTCACAGAAATAATACCATAACTGGGAGATAATAATTATTGGGATATGTTGTGGCTCTATTATGTCGATAAGAGAAGGATGAGTGTTGAACTAATAGAGGCCTTTAAAATTATATAAGGGTTAGAGAGGGAAAACGTGGACCTGATATTTCCACCTTTGCTGGTGACCTGTTCTGCATTCCCTGAAAATAAGATGGTCATCAATAAATTCACGATGGAATTCAAGAGAGACCTATTTCGTCGGAGTGTTCGGAACGTGGAATTGAGACCTCTTGGAATAGTTACAATGGAAAAAAATAAGAAGAAGCGAGGTTAGTACATGAGGGAGACAGGATTGGAAGGATATACAGATAGGATTAGATGAGCTGGAATGAAGAGAGGCTCGTGCAGAGCTTGAAGACAGTCCTAATCTAGTGGTACCGAATGCCCATATTCTGTTCTGCAAAAATCAGTAACTTGTCTGTTAACAAGTCATAGTCATCAGTGTTTTTCGTCATATTGAAGAGGATTATTTATTATTGCAGTGCATTTATGACCAAACGCTTACAAGACTGTGCTCGGGAAGTAAATTAATCAGCACCTGATAGTGCTGTCAACAACATTACTTCGAGACAGAGTAAGATGGGGAACCGTATTGAATACAATGACAGATACTCCAGGAAATACGTGTTCCCTGGAGTTACGTGGTCCACATCATTTAGTCAGACACAATCAGTGCAATTCTGGAGTGCCAGTTATACATGAGCGCTGAGGTCAGGTGCTCCACTCCAGTTAGTGCATGCACACTGTATATTTCTACATTAACACATAATTCCGGTAATCCTTCCACTCTGAGATTTTCCTGCTTTGAACTGTGATTCCACAGAACACAACATTCCTCATAATTCAATAACTCTACAATACAGAGTGTCTCGAGCTTGAAACAGTTGAGACAATAGATTAAAACTGCACAGATAAATCAGGAAATTAATGCAATTATATTATTGAGTGTGTGTCTGTGTAACTGTAACCATTCGATCTCATGTAATATTATTATTCTCATGGTAATCGAAGAAACCAGCTCATACACAGATTTACAAATCCTCACTGTTTAGGGATACTTACCAGGAACGCCAATTACAGCAAGGATCACATAGAATATGTTCCTCACCCATTGAATTGGTCCGTGCATTTTTTGCTTGGAGTGATCGGTCTGTTCGTGCTGCAGGTAATATCTCTGAAATACATTCTGAGGTGACACATTCCCAATGCATTAACTTTATACCCTCTCGGATCGCCAAGGGGATACTGAAGTTGCAAAATTGTTCAAACAGTTTTTCTTAATTTTTGAACAAACAGATTACAGCAGCTGTGTTAATTCCCTGTTGATGGAATATATTTTCCTCTAAAATTGGATTGGACCCATCCCCACCCCCAAGTCTGGACAAATCTGATCACAATAAGCAACTAATCATAACTGGAAGCTGTGTTAAATAGAAATCAAGGAAGTCCTGGAAAATTCATGAGTCCCATCTGTAGATTTCATGTTGTTTTAGTGATGGCCTTCACGCTGCATGACAATTCAGAAATTAAATTCCAAATGTCAGAGAAGCCTGTAACGGATGTTCGTCTATAATTTGGATGCTCTCTTTAGCTGTGCAATTCCGTTCAACAATTCATATATTTAAACAAAACGGGGGATAGAATGGTTGTAACACAGCAGTTGGCCATTTTGTCTGTGTTTGCCCGTGTCAGCTCTCTGCACGGGCAGCTCAGCTAATCTCATTCCCACATCTGCTCATCACTAACCTGCATTGTTTTTCTCTTCAGTTGTTTATTCAATACGCTTCTGATTAAATCTATCTTCACCACTCTCTCAGCCAGTTCATTTCATATCCTCAAAACGTGCTTTGGAAACTGACGTTTTCCCTCATGTCGTTTTGATTCTATTGCCAATCCCTTAACCTGTGTCCTTTAGTTTTCGCCAGGTTTGTCAATGAGAGCAGTTTCTCTCTATCTACTCTGTTTAAACAGCCCAAGGTTTGGAACAACTCTATCAAACTCTCTCTCAATTTCCTCTTGAAGGAGAACAACCCCGATTCTGTCATCTGTCGGCATAAAACATCTGTCACCCTGGAATTTTCTCTTGAACATTTTCTACACCTGCTCTAAAGCCGATACATTGTTCCTCAAAATGTGGTGCCTAGAACTGGACACAATGGCAGGATTTTCAATATTGTTCTCTCCCTCACACGGTCCAAGCTACTCCGTTTCCCTTTTAAACCTCTTTATCCGATACATCGATGATTGTGGCTGTGGCAAACCCTTGTTCGCATCGAGCTCGAAAATGTAATCAAATTTGCATTGAAATATCTGTACCTCCCTCGCCTGAAAACGGTCCATCTGTGACTCATACTTCTCTTCCACGAATTCCCTCTCTCCATTTAAGTGGACAGACTCTGCATCAATATTTACTGTGATCCACCAACTTCCACAGTAATCTTGACCACACCTCCTCAAACTCCACTTTGCCGAAATAATAACTTCCATTCTCTCAGTTTCCTCATCGACTTTTGTTTGTTTAAACGATGCCATCTTCCATACCAGAGCTTCTGCAGTCTCTTAATTTCACGTTAACCGTGCATTCTTCACATAGATTTTGCAGAGGCCTCCACTTTATCTGTTCCATCACCCGAGTAACTGTCCTCACCTCCTTCCCTACCTTCCAGAACCATGATATTACTTCACGTATTCTCACTTTCCAGTCCAACCGCCTCCAGCTTCAACACATCATCCTCCTCTATTTCCACCATGTGGAACAAAATATCTTTGTGCACTCTTCCGTCACACCCAAGATCTGGTTTGCTTGCCCGAAACTCCTTTCTATGCAAGTGCAAGATATGCAACAGATTTCCTTTCACCAATGATCATAAGGTCATTAGAAATAAAAGCGGGAGTAGGCCATTCAGCCCATGGATAATGTTCTACCATTCAATACCACAATGGCTGATCTGACCATGGCCGTAATTCCAATTTCCCGCGAGACAACAGTAAGTCGTGAAAAGTCAGTCCAAACCGGCCTTGAATATATTCAATGACCCAGACGCCACTGACTCTGGGTAAGTGAATTCTAAATGCGATGGAACTTTCAAGAGAAGAAATTCCTCCTCATCACTATTTCAGTTTGGAGACTGCTTATTCATAAACTGTGGAGAATGTGCTGAGCACAGGGCGGGGCAGGGCACCAATGTAACACACATCTGGGCTTAGTCGGAAGTAGCAAGATGAGGTTTGTTCCTTCTTTTTCCTTGGATGTGGGTATTGCTGGCGTATCTTTCGTATCTCTTGGAAACGTGGTGGAGGGCCACCTTCTTGAATCGCTGGACTCCATCTGCTTTAGGTGCACGCGCAGTGCAATTAGAAAGGAGGCTGCAAGATTTTGACCAGCAATAATGAAGAAATGGCGATGTCGTTCCAATTCAGGATGTCTGTGGCTTGGAGGGAGCATTCAAGTGTTCATGTTTCTATGCGTCTGCCGCCTTTATCCTTTTAGGTGTTAGCGGTCTCATGCTTGAAAGGAGCTGTCGAAATAAATATAGTAACTTCCTGCGGTGTGATGTTATATATGGTGCACACGGCAGCCACTGTGTGCTGGTGGTGGAAAGCGTTAAGCGTTAGTATGGTGCATCATATGACCATCAAGGAAGCCCATTTTCTTGGATTTTTCTGAGGCGCTTGAGTTTTGTTGGCGGCGGCACAGATCCAGGAAAGTGCGGTGTATTCCATTATTCCTGACTTATACCTTGTAGATTGCAGATGTAAAGGTCAGTGAGTTATTTGTTGCATAAATCCCAAAGTCTGATCTTCTCTGGAGCAACAATATTTATTTGGCTGGCCCAGTTAAATTTCTGATCAAAGGTAACGACTATGATATTAATAATGTGGTAATTGGGGAGTGACCACGACGATGAATATCAGGGGAGGTGGTTAGAATCTCTCTTGTTGGACAAGGCCATTTGATGGTAAATTTGTGATGCGATTTTTCGTTGCCTTTCATCAGCCCAAATCTGATGCAAACAATGCAAAAAATGCAGTGCTTTTTGTGGGAGTGAAAGAAGACAGTTTCAGTTTGTCCGTCATTTTTCCAGAGTAAATTGCTTCTGAACCTGACCTCAATCTTTGACCGTATAATTGAAAGAGGAAAATGACAGGGTAGTTGGGGGAAGTATAAACTGTCGTTGGTCTATTTGTTGAAACAAGCCACGAATTTCATGATTGGATGTGATAATTTCGAAAAGATACATTGTAATGATCAGGAGAACATGGAAAAAACGCTGTATTGTGTCATATCTGGACAAGAAGAGGGGTAATTGGATCTGATACAGGCTATTCAATTCACCATCAATGCTTAGAACATAGAACATCGAACAGTACAGCACAGGACAGGCCCTTCGGCCCACGATGTTGTCCCCAACCTTTAACCTACTCTTAGATCAAACTACCGACATACCCTTCACTCTACTATCATCCATGTTTTAAAGGGGAGGTCACAATATGGATAGTTATGATGCTGTGTATACGAACCTTGGGGCATTCAAGGCTTACTCTTGAAAATCAGAAGAACCATATCTTCCCACTGCTTGGAGAGACATCGTAGTAACAGGGGGGAATGCAGAATGGGTGTGCGGGGGTTCGGGCTAATGGGAGGGCCAACCTTGCCTTCTTGTTGATGGAACTGTTCCTCGAGGGTCCAGTTGGTAGGTGATGGAGGAAGCTGTTAGCAGCTCAGCTCTTACTCAGAGTTCTGGAAGGGATTGACAACGGATTGCAGTGTTCCACGGAAAGTAAGTAATACAATTCCGGCCCCAGGATATAATTCTATCTTCTGGGTTACCAAAACACAGCAGCAAGAAACCTCTAAGCCCGAGGACTATTTCAGTTGGCTATCAAGGCAACGCTGCCACAGGTTTCACATTTATAACAAACAGAAACGAAAGACGTGGATTCACTAGTGAATCAGATTCAATCCTTTGTCAGTACAAACATCTTCCTATTTCAATAATTTCGTTTTCTTTTCTCGAGAAAGTCTATTTTCCCTCCTAATTGTACATGTTGTTCCCAAATATTTATGTGATTTTCTGTTCAATTTCGCACAATATCAGGATGGAATAGTTCTACACTTACTAACTTGACATTCAACAAACCCCCCCCCCCAAAAGTCTTCAAGGCAAATCTGCCAGCAAAAGTATGGCCATGTTCTTCTGCCTCTCCCTCACATGAATTACAATGATTGCAGATTTTTACTTTGTGGTGAGTAGGTTCCTTGTTGGTTTGAATTAACCTGAGGGAGGGACTGATAACCTCATGGAATATTTTGTTCACCTGCCCTGCACGGCCTGAAGTCAGTCAAATCCCACTCCCTGACAGCGATCAACAAAGGAACATGAAACATGCCAATTACAAGATCTGATCCTGAGAAGGCGCAAAATGTAGGACCATTATGTTAATTTGATAAACATGCATCCGTCAAAGGATAAAGCAGGAACCAGTCTTACTTCCACATCGGTTTATTCACAATCATCCATATATTATAAGTGCAGACTACATTTACCTGCTCCAGACCAGCTTCCCTGTATCCCTCCCAGGGCGGAAACTGGTTCTTCCATAAGTACCCTAATATTTCCACAATTAGTATCAGCTGCTCTTAATCACAATTAGAGCAAGCAGTTACTTATATTCAATTGACAAATCATTTGCAACATTGGCTCATTAGCAGCATTTTATTACCAGTCCATCAATGTGTCCATTGTACATTATTATTTTTCTTGTGATCCCTGTCCTAATATATAAGCTACATGTGAGAATTTCAGCTCCGGTTTGAAGACCAGAACGGCTCTTCAAATATCCTGCATTGCATGAATGCACAGCCTGTGGACTGTTCATTCAAAACACACCATGAAATCTAACGCGGCGGCGCTCACTCACACAGCGACATACACAAGCACAAACATTGCATCCAGACATCTCAGAATGCATGAAAGAGCAGGTTAAAACAGCGTGACATCAAGCACGAGGGCAAACGTATGGAGAGTGCGAGATTGATGAGCACGTAGTGAGAGATATCGACTTCCAGACGGGTTTTGAAGGCAAGAAGAGTGTTGAAATGGTGTCGTTCTGGAATTTACGATGCCCTGGGTACAGTTTATTGGGGAAAATCCTGTTGACGATGCAGCAGGAACAGTGGTGCATAACAAATACTGTTCGACAACAGATGATAAGGGAGGAGTGGAGTGGGGTATGTTCACAGCGATTTATAGCTTGGCAGATTGTTGTGATTGACAGGGTGTCATTTGCAACAGGATTGATATGTTCGTCCACGATTCTTCAAATTATTTCAGTGGAGCAATAAGGAAAAGGAAAATTTGATGAAACTGTGCTGGACAGGGATTGGGGTCTTATTTCTGGTCAGGATTTGAGCTGTGGCATTCAGCATACCTGCCGTTTAGGCTGTGCTCCTGATTTGCTCATTGGTAGACAAAAACTGAGGTCGGCGACAGGGATAGTGAAACTGACCAGGAGCAGAGCCTGGTCATGTGGCCCTGTCTTACTGGAAGTTGGGGCAACTTGTGCTGGCTGCTGTTTGATTGGCTCCTGGCTTTGTGATCAGATTTCCTCCATGGCTACCATTCAAGAGCTTCAGTGAACTTGGGCAGCACCTGGTTCTGACAGTGGACACAGTGAGTATGATTCTTTCATCTAAATAGATGAAAAAATACGAGCGTAGAATGTGGGAGGTCGGCCACGAGTGTGTTTGAACATTCAAAGCTGGAGCTGGCAAAGACACGGATGAGTTTTCAGCAGCATTTGAGGTGAAACGGGAAAGAAGAATGGGTCATTATGATGGCGCAGCCTTGTCGCTGAAAGCTCATCCCGAGGTTACTATATGACCAAGGTTGCGAAAAATATGGTTCAATCTCAGACAGTTTCCAGAAAAAGGAATTCTGGCTCGAGAGTAAAGTTTGTAATAAGAAACAAAGTAAATGGCTTCAGCCTTCCCAATATTTAATTGAAGGACATTGCTGTTCACCCAATACCAGATTTCTGACAAACCGTGTGACAATCCAGAGACAACTGAGGATCAAGAGATGTGAGTGTGAGGTAGAGTTTGGTGTCTTCAGCACCAATATTGAAACTGACATTCTGTTTCCGGGTGATGTCACTGGCAGACAGAATGCAAGTGAGAAATAGACCCTTCGAGATAAACAGAGACACTGCTGCAGAAATTGCAATAGAATCTATTGATGGTGATATTCTGGCAATGATTATAAAGATAAGAATGGAAACAGATGATTGCAGTTCCAGACACGGGGACGATGGTGGAGAGATTTGGAGGATTGACTGATCAACTCAGTCAATTGCTGCAGACAGGTAGAGAACTCGAGGAGGAAAAGTTAATGTTTATTTCAGTCACACGGGATGACATCTGTGATTTTGATAAGAGCTGATATGGTACTGTGGCAGTGACGGACGTCTGATTGGAGGACTTCAATCGTGGTGTTCTAGAAAAGATAGGCACAAATTAAGGAGGCAACAAGAGAAAGGCAAGAGGTTGGGGTGGAAAATGAGTTTGTAAATCGACTAAAGAAAGGGTTATAGATTAACAACAAAAAGTGCTGGACATCCTCAGCAGATCTGGCAGCATCTGTGGGGACAGTAGCACATTTGAACATTTAAGGTCAGTGAGCTTTCATCAGAAATGGCAAAGGTTAGGAATGTAATAGCTTTTAAGCAAATAAAGCTGGAGTAGGGCAAAAGAGAACAAAATGGAAGGTTTTGATAGGCCAGAGGGTCACAGAGAATAACTGACAAGAAATTCATGGGGCAAAGGCAAAGGCAAAGAAGATGTGTTAAAGTTGTGGTGAAAAACAGCACGTTCGTGCAGAGACGGTGTAAATGACTGAATAATGAAAGCTCTAACCAAAACCACAAACATGAATAAAAACAGTGGTCAGGCACATGGCGAAAATAAATTGAATGATGTAACAAAGTAATATAAAATAAAGTAAAAATGAAAAGTAAAACTAAATATAAAAACAATGGGGGCTAGTCATGCTCTGAAATTATTGAACTCAATGTTCAGTCCAGTTGCCTGTCGCTGGCCTAATCAGGAAATGAGTTTCTGTTCTCCAGTTTGCGTTGATGTTCACTGGAGCAACGCAGCAAGCCCAGGTCAGAGATGTGGGAATGACAGCCGGATGTGTGTGTTGAAATGGCAAGTGACAGGAAGATCGGAGTTATGTTTCCGGGCTGAGTGGAGGAGTTCGGAAAAGTGGTCACCTAATACACGTTTGGTCTCCCCAATATAGAGGAGACCACATTGTGAGCAGCGAGTACAGTATACTTATTCGAAAGATGTACAAGTAAGTGGCTGCTTCATCTGAAATGAGTGCTTCGGGACATGGATAGTGAAGAGAGAGGAGGTAAAAGGGCAGGTATTGCACATCATGCGATTGCATGTGAAGGTGCCATGGGAAGGAGATGAGGTGTCGGGGTAATGGAGGAGTGGTCCAGGGTGTTGCGGAGGGAACGATCCCCTCGGAATGCTGACAGGAGAGGGGAGGGGAAGATTTGTTTGGGGGTGGCATCACGCTGGACGTGTCAGAAATGGCGGAGAATAATCCTCTGGACGTGCAGGCTGGCGGGACAAGAGGAGCCCTGTCGCGGTTCTTGGAGGGAGAGGAAGGGGTGAGAGCGCATCTGCAGGAAATGGGCGAGTCACGGTTGAGGACCTGTCAACCACAACGTGGGGCGGGGGGGCGAGAGGGGGAATCCTCGGTTGAGCAACAAGGAAAATATTTTCAAGGCGCTGTTGTGGATGGTTGCATCATCAGGGCAGATGTGTCGGAGAAGGAGAAACTGTGAGAATGAAATGGAGTCCTTACAGGATGCAGAGTGTGAAAAAGGGTAAAGGGTCGTTGGGTCTAATCCCATTCTCCCTTTTCTGCTTCAATGATTCTGGGAAATGCTTAAATCTCTGAAGCAAAGGAAAGGACAAAGAAATGAAGACTTACGATCCCATGTACTTTGATTCACTCCGATTTTTTTTTAGCATAATACGTTGCCTGATAAGTTTCAGTTATTGCAATTTGCTGGCAATGTTAACACACCTAGAAATGTACTTTTGTATAGAAGAGTCTTAAAGAAATAAGACAATAACAGGAATCTTTGGGTATTAAATATATGAAAGTTTAGGAAAGGAAAGACATAATTCATAAACGTAGGGTAATGGCATTTACAGCTTTAGCCGGTTTCATGGTTTGCTGAAGTATAGATCACTTTCAAGCTCTCAGCTCTCTGCTCTTGATATCGAACCCGGTTGCAGAAATAAAATGTGGTGCATACTTGTGGAACTTCAGAGTTTGTCCAACACAGAAACCTGATGGAACCCTCATTGTTATCCCTTAGATAACTATCATGTATGTCGCAGTTAGTGTATTTTTGACTAAATAATTGGTAAGAGCTGTTGTTTGGTAAACTTAGTTTGTTCTTAATTGCATCTTCCGGTTGATAACACGTGGTTTGAAATGGCAGCAATGTGTTATCCATAGAGAACAATGTTTTCTTTACAATACCAGTTTCAATCTGATGCTGAGCAACTCAGTATTCATAAGCTAGACTCTTACAAGGCCTTGGTAACTTATCACAGTTTAGAAAGATTCCAATTTCATATGAAATTGATTTTTACAGAAACTTTAAACTTAAACAGTTTGTATTCATTAATACTTTAAATGAATAAACAGACTTTCTAATATATTTATCAACTACAACAATGCACTCATTATAACTTAATCATGTTTCATTACTTTTATAATCATGACTGGCTAATACTTAATGCAGAATCAATGCATATAGATAATCCATAATAGAAAATGCAGAGTACGAAATGGCTGAAAAGACAAATGATAATCTTAAAATGGCTTCCTTGACCTTATTGGTCATTAAAGTGAATACAGTATCAAAATGCTAAAGTTTAGCTTCGATCACACGCTCCGTGGCTGCCGACAGCTATCGCTACAACCCAGGGATTTTCAAGGTTTACCCAAACTGGAGCCGCAGTAGTCGGCGGCGGACCTGGGAGGGGGTAGATAAACATTCAAACACGCAATCACAGCAACAAAATACTTACATTTGCCATAGAAAATACCATTTAAGATAACCACAGCAAATATTAGATACAGCAGATTTCACTTGAGCTAATCGCAGAGTATATTAACTCAACAATGCACAGAAAATATCACTTCAACTGGTCACAGCAAACATTACTGAAAATTGCTGTAGAAAATGCCACTTAAACTGGAAACAGAAAATAACACTTAAACTAGACACGAGAAATATCACTTAACATTATCACAGCAAATTTCAGTTAACATTAACACAGCAAAAACTGTGCCCATTTTCAGTATTTTTTACTTTTTTGGGGATCATGTTACGTGATATTTGCTGCGTCCTTCTTGTGTTGCATTTATTGTTACAATTTTAACTGATATCCATTGCTGTCATCTTACGAACAGGTAGTTACTTTTGCAAATACATTTCTATATATTTTCAACAACCTGTCTACAAGCGGTTTGTGATTTAAATCTTTTCCTTTTCTTTAAGAAAAATACCCTGATAACGCATTCCTCCACTCCCTCAGCTTGTGAACCCTGACTTGTAACAGACTGTAACAACACTGTTCTTAAAGTTAAGTCAAAACAGTAGGGTTTATTGACACACAGTCTTGAACTCGGGAGGGGGTTAAGTTCACAAGGCACGCTCACAGACATACAAAGAAAGGGAAAGGCATCAAAAGGACAAAGACATTTACCAAGTAGAAAATACCTTCATTACAAACTGACAGGGGCTTCAGTTGAAAATAGGGATGGTTTATTTTTTTAACTAACATAAAGTTTAACAAGGATTTATTTAGTGACTGTCATTCCTCCACAAGTGCCTATTGTGACTTGACGCACCATGACACTTCCAACAGTTGCTTCCAATCCACTGGATGTGGCAACACTGCTCTGCTCAAGGCCAGTTAATTCTGTAACCATATTAATTACCTTTTCGATGACAAAACTATATAATGTGTAAATGTGGTGCAGGGGTTTTCGAGTATGTAAATAACTTAACGGGAAATAGCTTTATCTGTAATCTGATGTAGTAGCTACCAATTCAATACTGTTTAGATGATGTTGATTTTCAGTTTGATTGTTTTCGCAAAAGTCGGAAAGCATGGAATCTTGCTGTCATATTCTTTAATTGGTCAATGGAAAATTCATACTTGTTGTTTCAAGATAACATTCTCTATAGAGGTCAGACAAGACCGGACCTGATGTGTGTGTATCACTGAGCCAGGGGGAGAGCAGATCGGAAGCTCTGTGTTTGTATCAGTGAGCCTGTGAGAGAGCTGATGGGCTCCACTCTGTCAGTGTCACTGAGCCTGCGGTAGAGCAGACCTGCCCCATTGTGCCTGTATCACTGAGCCTGCGGTAGAGCAGACCGGCTCCACTGTGTCTGCATGAGTGAGTCTGGGGTAGAGCAGACGGGCTCCACTGTATCTTTATCACTGAGCCGGGGGCAGAGCAGACGGGCTCCACTGTATCTTTATCACTGAGCCTGGGGTAGAGCAGGCTGGCCCCATTGTGTATGTATCACTGAGCCTGGGGCAGAACGGAGCGTCTCCACTGCGTCTGTATCACAGAGCCTAGGGAAAGCAGACCGACCCCACTGTGTCTGCATCACCGAGCCTGGGGCAGAGCAGACTGGCCCCATTGTGTCTGTACCGCTCAGCCTGATGGAGAGAAGACCCGTTCCAATGTATCTGTATAAGTAAGCCTGACGGAGTGAAGACTAGCCCCAATTTGTCTGCATCACTGAGCCTGTGGGAGAGCAGAATGTCGGCACTGTGTCTATATCTCTGAGACGTGATGAGAGCAGACCGTGCCAACGTGCCTGCATCACTGAGTCTGACGAAGAGAAGACCCGCCCCACTGTGTCTGTATTACTGAGTCTGAGGGAGACCAGACTGGCCCCACTTTGTCTGCATCACTGAACATGGGGGAAAGCAGAAAGGGCTCCACTGTGTCTCTATCACTGAGCCTTGCAAAGCGTCCCCACTGTGTCTGTATCACTGAGCCTGGGGAGAGTAGACCAACTCCAATGGGTCTGTATCACTGAGAGTGGGGGAGACCAGACCGGCCCCAAAGTGTCTGTTTCAGTGAGTCTTGGGGAGAGCAGACTGGGCTCATTGTGCTGGTATGAGGGATCTTTGGGAAGAGCATACAGGCCCTCTCTGTTTCTGTATCACTGAGCCTGGATGGAGCAGACCAGCACCACTGTGTCTGTATCACTGAGCCTGACAGAGAGAAGACCCGCCCCACTCTGTGTCACTGAGTCTGGGGGAGAGCAGATTGATTCTGCTGTGACTGTGTCACTGAACCTGGTTAAAGCAGATCGGACCATCAGCATCTGCATCACTGAGCCTGGGAGGAGGACAGACTGGCCCCACTGTGTCTGTATCACTGAGCCTGATGGAGAGAAGACCCGTCCCAATGTGTCTGCATCACTAAGACTGACGGAGAGCAGACCAGTCCCACTTTGTCTGCATCACTGAACATGGGGGAGAGCAGACGGGCTCCACTGTGTCTGTATCACTGAACCTGGGGGAGAGCAGACCAGCTCCACTGTGTCGGTATCACTGAGCCTGACGGAGAGAAGACCTGCCCTACTCTATGTTACTGAGCCTGGGGAGAGAAGATTGACCCTGTTGTGTCTGTGTCACTGAGCCTGGGAGGGGAGCAGACCGGCCCACCAGTGCCTGCATTACTGAGCCTGGGGGTGGGCAGACTGGCCCCACTGTGGCTGTTTAACCGAGCCTGACGAGGGAAGACCCGTCCCAATGTGTCTGTATCACTAAGACTGACGCAGAGAGGACCGGCCCTCCTGTGCCTGTATCACTGAGCCTGGGAGAGAGCAGACTGGCCGCACTATGTCTACATCACTGAGACGGGGTGAGAGCAGACCGACACAACTGTGTCCGTGTGGCTGATCTTGGGGAAGAGCAGACCAACTCCACTGTGTTTTTATGAGTGAGCTTAAAGGGGAGCAGATCGACTTCACGGTTTCTGCATCAGTGAGCCTTGGGAGAGCAGATCGGCTCAATTTTGTCATTATTACTGAGCCTGGGGGAGAGCAGGCTGTTCCCGCTGTGTCTGTATCACTGAGCTGTGGGAGAGCTGACCGGCTTTACAATGCCTGTGTCACTGAGCCTGGGGGAGAGCAGCGTTACCGCACTTTGTCTGCCTCATTGACCCTGGTGGCGAGTAGCCTGGACCATCTGTATCATTATCACTGAGCCTGGGGGAGAGTGGACCGGCCCCACTGTGTCTGTAATACTGATCCTGGGGAACAAATAACAAGGAACAAAGAACAGTACAGAACAGGAAACGGCCATTCGGCCCTCCAAGCCTGCGCCGATCTTGATGCCTGTCTAAACTAAAAGCTTCTGCACATCCGCGGTCCGTATCCCTCAATTCCCATCCTATTCATTTATTTGACAAGGTGCCTCTTAAAAGTTGTTTTCGTACCTGCTTCCACCACCTCTGCCGGCAGCAAGTTCCAGGCACACGCCACCCTCTGTGTAAAAACCTTGCCTTGCACTTCCCCTCTAACCTTTGCCCCTCGCACCTTAAACCTATGTCCCCCAGTAACTGACTCTTCCACTCTGGAAAAAAGCTTCTGACTATCCACTCTGTCCACGCCACTCATAACTTTGTAAACCTCCATCATGTCGCCCCTCCACCTCCGTCGTTCCAGTGAAAACAATCCGAGTTTATCCAACCACTCCTCACAGCCAATGCCCTCCAGACCAGACAACATCCTGGTAAACCTCTTCTGTACCCTCTCCAAAGCCTCCACGTCCCTCTGGCAGTGTGGTGACCAGAAATGTACACAATATTCCACGTGTGGCTTAACTAAAGTTCTGAACAGCTGCAGCATGACTTTTCAATTTTTATACTCTATGCCCCGACCGATGAAAGCAAGCATGCCGTCTGCCTTCTTGACTAACTTATCCACATGTGTTGCCACTTTCAGTGACCTGTGGACATGTACACCCAGGTCCCTCTGCCTGTCAATACTGCGAAGGGTTCTGCCATTTACTGTATATTTCCCACCTGTATTTGATCTTCCAAAATGCATTACCTCGCATTTGTCCGGATTAAACTCCATCTGCCATTTCTCTGTCCAAGTTTCCAACCGATCTATATCCTGCTGTATCGTCTGACAATCCTCATCACTATCCGCAACTCCACCAACATTTGTGTCGTCCGCAAACTGACCAATCAGACCAGCTACATTTTCCTCCAAATCATTTATATATACTACAAACAGCAAAGGTCGCAGCACTGATCCCTGTGGAACACCACTAGTCACTGCACTTCATTCAGAAAAGTACCATTCCATTGCTACCCTCTGTCTTCTATGACCGAGCCAGTTCTGTATCCAACTTGCCAGCTCACCTCTGATCCCGTGTGACTTCATATTTTGCACCAGTCTGCCATGCGGGACCTTGTGAAAAGCTTTACTGAAGTCCATATGGACAACATCCACTCCCCTTCCTTCTTCAATCATCTTCGTCACTTCCTCAAAAAACTCAATCAAGTTAGTATATCTTGGAAGATTTTAGAGCTGCAGGAGGTTACCGAGTTAGAGAGGGGGCGAGAAAATCGAAGGAATGTAAAACAAGGATGGCATTTTTATCATCGAGGCGTTGCTGGTCAGGGAGCCAATGTAGGCCAGCGATCACCACGGTGATCGGAGAACGGGACTTGGTATCAGTTAAGACAAAGGCCGCAGAGATTTGGATGATTCAAGTTTATGGAAGGAAGAATGTGGGAAGCCATTCAGGTGTGCATTGGAATATTCAAGTCTGCAGGTAACAGTGGCATGGATGAAGATTGCAGCAGCAGATGAGTTGATCAAGGGGCCGAGTTGAGTAACGGACAGAAGTTGAAATCGTGGTCTTAATGATGGTGCGGTTCTGTGCTCTGATCCTCATCTCAAGGTCAAATATGACATTGATGCTGCGCACAGTGTTGTTCAACTCAGACAGTTGCCAGGGAGGGGGTTGGATTTGATAGCCAGGGGACGATGTTTGTGCCAAGGGAAAAACACAACGGTCACTCTTCCCAATCTGTGACTGGAGGAAATGTCTCTTCATCATGGATGCTCAGACAAGCAGTCTGAGAAATTAGAGGCTGTCGAGGAGTTGAGAGAGATGAATTTGGTAATGTAGAGCCGGGTGTAGTCGACAGAAATGTGGAAGTTGATGCTGTACTTTGGATGATGTCTTTGAGGCGCAGCATGCAAATGAGAAACATAAGTGGGTAAAATATAGATCCATGGGGGCCACCAGAGGTAAAAGTGTTGGAGCAGGAAGAGAAACCACTGCAGGCAATTCTCAGGCTGTGATTAGATCGGTAAGAATGGAACGGGTTGAGAACAGTCGCAGCCATCTGGATTTTCACATTACTCTTGCGTTGTTCTCTGCCTCCTTAATGTAATATTTCACTGGTGTAGCTCCCTTTAACGTTGTTCTATCAGAATTTTCCACATTCTTCGTTTTTTTCCTCAATTCCTTTTTTTCCTTAACTCAATTTCTGTAAAATGCAATTCATTAACGGTGATTTGTACATTTGAACGGCCCTCATTGCAACATCAGATGAGTTTTGTGTACGGAACTAGATCCAATTAGCAAAGACAACATCAAGCCTGGAATTCGTGCCAAGCAGCAGGGACTACGGCTGGTTCCTGGTTTGGTTTATTGTTAATTTGCTCTTTCTCTCTCTTAGAGTGAACTTGCTGACGATTGTGATCCTGTCCAGAGGGAAGTGCCGTCTCACCAAATATGGCACTCATTATTTGGTGGCCACGACATGGTGCACCTAATGGTGGCATTCATTGAAATCAAACTGAAGTGAATTAACAGTACTTACTTGCTGATAAATGTCTTTTTCATCAGTTCCATAGGCGCCATGAAACTTGTCAAAAAATTGCAGCAATAAAAACAAGAAATGATGGAAATACTCAACAGGTTTGACAGCATCTGCGGAAAGAGAAGCAGAGTTAACCGTTCAAGTCAGTGACCCTTCTTCAGAATTAGCAGATATTAGAAATGTGAAAGGTTTTAAGCAAGTCAAGGGGGGGTGGGGCAAAAGGTAACAAAAGAGAAGGTGTAGATAGGACGAGGTCACAGAGAATAACTGACCAGAGGTCACGGAGCAAAGGCAAAAAATATGTTAATGGTGTGTTAAAAGGTAGGGTGTTCATGGACTGAAAACTAAACAGCCACAAGCACAAATATTAAAAAAACAGTAGGTAGGCAAACTGAACAAACTAAGATCAAATAAAATAATATAAACACAAAAAAGATTTTTAAAAGAGTGAAGAAAAAAAAACTAAATAAAAAGTAAAATGGGGGCCCGTCATGCTCTGAAATTATTTAACTCAATGTTCAGTCCAACAGGCTGTCGTGTGCCTAATCGGTAAATGAGATGCTGTTCCTCGAGCTTGCGTTGATGCTCACTGGAACACTGCAGCAATCCCAAGACAGAGATGTGAGCATGAGAGCAGTGGTGTGTTTTGCAATGACAAGCAACTGGAAACCCGGGGTCATGCTTTCGGACTGAGTGGAGGTGTTCCACAAAGCGTTCATCCAGTCTGCGTTTGGCTTCCTTAATGTAGAGGAGACCACATTGTGAGCAGCGAAAACAGTATACTACGTGGACAGAAGTACAAATAAATCGCTGCTTCAGCTGAAAGGAGTATTTGCGGCCTGGGATAGTGAGGAGAGAGTAGGAAAATGGGCAGGTATTATACCTCCTGCGATTGCACAGGAAAGTGCCATGAGAATGGGACGAGGTGATGGGGGTAATGGAGGAGTGGACCAGGCTATCGCAGAGAGAGAGAGCGATCACTTCAGAATGCTGAAAGGTGAAGGGAGGGGAAGATGCGTTTGGCAGTGGCATCACATCGGAGGTGGCAGAAATGGCAGAGGATGATCCTTTGGATATGGTGGCTGATGGGTGGAAACTGAGGACAAGGGGAACACTGTCGCAGTTCTGGAAGGATGGGGAAGGGGCGAGGGTAGGGTACGGGAAATGGACCAGACACTGTTGAGGACCCTGTCAAACACAGTTGTGGGGAGGTAATCCTCGGTTGAGGAAAAAGGAAGACATATCAGAAGCGCTGATATGGAAGGTAGCATCATCAGAGCAGATGCGTCGGAGATGGAAAAACTGGGAAAATGAAATAGAATCCTTACAGGAGGCAGGGTGTGAAGAAGTGTAGTCGAAGTAGCTGTGGGTGTCGGTGGGCTTCTAACGTACACTAGTGGACAGCCTATCTCCAGAGATAGAGATAGAGAAGTCGAGGAAGGGAAGTGTCAGAGATGGACCATGTAAACCTGAGAGAAGCAAGGTTGATAAAGTTATCCAGTTCGGGGAGGGAGCAGGAAACGGCACCGATACAGTCATCAAAGTACCGGAAAAATACTTGAGAGAGGGAGCCTGAGTTGGACTGGAACAACATATGTTCGACATATCCCACTAAAAGGCAGGCATAACTAGGATCCATGCGGTTCCCCACAGCAACACCTTTTACTTGAAAGAAGTGAGTGGAGTTGAAGGAGAAGTTGTTCGATGTGAAAGCTAATTCAGTCAGGCAGAGGAGGGTGGTGGTGGATAGGGATTGGTTGGGCCTCTATTCAAGGAAGAAACGGAGAGTCCTCAAATCGCCCTGGTGGGGGTGGAGGTGTAGAGAGATTGAACGTCCATAGTGAAAAGGGGGCGGTTGGGGCCAGGATACTGGAAATTGTTAAAATGACATATGGCCTCAGAAGAGTCTCAGATGTAGGTCAGAAGAGTCGGGACCAGTGGAGAATGGATAGAGGTAAGACAGGAAGAAATCAGTTCATTGGGGCAGGAGCAACCTGACACAATGGTTCTGCTAGGGATGTCCTGCTTGTGGATTTTGGGAAGGAGGTAGAAGTGGGCTGTCCAGGATTGCGGGATGATGAGGTTGGAAGATGTCAGTGATTGTCTTGTGGACAGTCGCTTGATGTTCGGTGATGGGGTCATGGTTCAGTGGAGGTAGGTAGAAGCATCTGCAAGTTGGCGCTGAGCCTCTACAAGGCAGATGTCGGTATGTCATACAATAACAGCACCACCCTTGCTTGCAGGTTTGATGAAAATGTCGAGGTTAGACCTGAGAGAACGGAATGTCTCAAGTTCAGAGGAGGACAGGTTAGAGTGAGTCAGGGGGGCAGAGAAATTGAGATGACCAATGCCTCGCCAACAGATTTCAATGAAAAGATCAAGAGCGAGTAAGAGGTTGGGGGAGGGGTCCAAGTAGAGGGAGAATGCTGGAGGTGGGTGAATGGGTCTGCTGATCGGTTGGGGGCGGGCTGGGGGTTCTCCTGGTCAAAGAAGTGAGCTCCGAGGCGCAGGCGATGGAAGATCAGCTCAACGTTATGTCGAGTGCGAGATTCATTGAGGTGGGGCGTAAGGGGATAAAACGGAGTACTTTGCTGAGTACAGAACCTTCGGCGTCAGAGAGCGAGAGATCAGAGGCATATTTATCCGTGGCGGATGGGTGGTTTGACAGAATTTTAACGCATTTACAGCCGAACCTTTTCATCCTGTTGTTCAATGCGCTCACTGTCCAACATATTCCTACGTCCAATATATTCCGGCAGGGCACTGCTACGCAGCATGGATGACTAAAATGATCCAGACAGCAAGAACTGGAAGAGATCAATGATCTTGCTCTTTACTATGTCTGGCAATTCCGCTATTCACTGGGTGGCATCTGTTGCGCATTGCCTGAGGTGGTGGGTGTGGGGGACCACAATTATACAAACAATACGACAGTAACGCAACATACATCACCAAGCAAACGGGATGCCTGCTGCAGCTTGTCAGCTGTTGTAACAACACATGTATCTGTGGACTGACACCGGGAACGTTCACGGAAGAGTTGAAGAATGGGATGAAACATCTGTTTACACTGAATCGGAGATTGGGAACAAAGCAAACAATTGATCAGAATGCTGCACCAAGCTGTGTGAATTGCAATCCAGACTATAACACCTCATTTTCATATATATTCCGTAACACCACGATAACAGGTGATGGGAGGAAACAGGCTGACTCTCTTGAGAGTGAGAGCTGGCCAATGAACCAGCTCAGAAGCAGAGTGCAGCTGCATTGGGTCTGCCCCCACACTTGATATAAAATAGAAAGAAAGAAGACAGGTAAGGCAAATACAACAAAAATGTCTAATTCAGAAAAAAAGGAATAAAAAGAATGGAAATTCATCTGGTCACTTTAGAGCAGGTAATCATAATCTGGATTCAACCAGATCTTGTAAATGTCAAGTGTACAAATGTAATGTACACTGGACCACATCGGTTAAATATGAAACCATGAGCAATAATGCATACTGGATCATATCTGTTATATGTGAATCGTAGAATCATGTAAAGTTCAAGGACAGAAAGAGGCAACTTGGTACATCATGTCTGTGTTAGGGAAAAAGATCCACCTATTCTAATCCCACCTTCCAGTACGCGGTCCGTAGCCCTGCAGATTATGGCACTTGAGATGAATATCCGGACTCCTTTTGAATATGTTGAGTGGATCTGCCTCAACTATCCTTTCAGGCAATGAGATCCAGACAAACACCACCCTCTGGGTGAAAAAGGGTTTCCCTCATCTCCCCACTAATTTGTGTACCAATCACGTTAAATCGATGCCTGCTAGTCACTGGCCTTTCTGCTCAGGTGAATCAATCCTTCTCCTCCAATCTATCCAGGCCCACACAATTTTGCAAATTTCATCAGATCTAAATTTCATCAGATCTCCCCTCAGACTGCTCTGCTTCAAGGAGAACAACCCCAGCCCATCCAATATTTCCACATAGTTGCATTTCTCAAGTCCTGGCAACACCCTCGAAAACCTCCTCTGTACCCTCTCCAGTGCAATTACAACCTTCCTGTAATGAGGAGACCAGAACTGCACACAATACTAAAGGCGTGGCCTAACCAATGAGTCAGACAGTTCCAGAAAAACCTTGCTGCTCTTGTATTCTATACCTCGTCTAACAAAGGAAAGGATTCCATTTGCCTTCGTAACCAGCTTATCGACCTGTTCAGCGACCTTCAGGGGTCTGTGGACATTGACCCTATGGACCCTCACTTCCTCTACACCTGTCAGTATTTTCTCATTCATTGTGTATTCCTTTGCCTTGTTTTACCTCCCCAAGTGCATCACCTCACACTTCTCCAAGTTGAATTTTTTCTGCCCATCTGACCAGACCATCAATATCTTCCTGCAGCCTACAGATGTTCTTCTCGATATCTCCCAACCATTGTGGCGTCCGCAAACGTTTTGATCATGCCCCTTACATGTACGTCCAAATCGTTAATGTATACCACAAAAGCATGGGACCCTGAACAGAGTCCTGCAGAACGGCGCTGGAACTGGAAACAGCCCTCCACTCGTTAAAACAGCCGTCAACAATTAACATTTGTTTCCTGCCACTGAGCCAAATTTGGAAACACATTGCTGCATTTCCCTGCATTCCATGGGATTTTACTTTTTTAACCTGTCTGCCATGTGGGACCTTGTCTAAAGCCTTGCCGAAAATCCGTGTAGACCACATGAACTGCACTAACCTCATCTACTTTACTTGTTACATCTTCAAAAATTTCGATCAATTTGTTGAAACAAGATCTTCCCTTAACAAATCCATGCTGACGATCCTTGATTATCCTATGCCTTTCTAATGACAGTTGATCCTGTCTCTCACAATAGATACCAGTAATTTGCCCACTATTGAGACTAGACTTACTGGCCTGTAATTATTCGCTCCATTTTTAAACAGAGGTACAACATTAGCAATCCTCCAATCCTCCGGCACCACAACTGTATCCAGTGAGTACTGAGGAATGATAGTCAGACCATCACTATTTCCTATCTTGCTTCTTTTAACAGCCTGGGGTACATTTCATCCGGCCCTGATGATTCATCAACTTTCAAGGGTACTAATCCCATTAATACTTCCTCTCTCCCTATGTTTATCACATCCAATAATTCACACTCCTCCTCCTTAACTACAATACCTGCATCGTCCCCCTCTTTTGTGAAGAGAGACGCAACGTATATATTTATAACCATACCTCTATCTTCTGCTCCTGCACATAGGTTATCTTTTTGGTCTTTTGTGGGCCCTATTCTCTCCTTCATTATATTCTTCCTCTTAATGTATCGATAAAACATATTTGGGTTGATCTTAATCTGCTTGCCAATATTCTTTCATGCCCATTCTTTGCTTTCCTTATTTCCATTTTGATTTAATTTCTACACTTTCTATACTCCCCTCGCCTTTCTGTAGTTTTGAGTTCTCGGCATCGGACATAAGCTTTTCTTTTCCACCTTAGCTCTGGGCTCCTTGACATCCATGGGGTGGGGGGGGGTGGGCGGGAAGGTTTGGCCGTCTCACCCTTTTTATTTGTGGGTACATGTTTACGCTGAACCCCTTGAATCTCCCCTTTGAATGCCTCCCACTGTTCTGACACTGATTTACCTTCACGTCGCTGTTTCCAGTCCACTTTCGCTAAATCACTTCTCAGTTTCGTAAATTGGCCTTGCCCCAGTTGAGAACTCTAACTCCTTTTCTGTCGCTGTCCTTTTCCATAGTTCGGTTAAAAGTGACTGAATTGTGATCATTACCACCAAAATGCTCTCCCACTGCCACGCTTTCCACCTGCCCATCTTCATTTCCTAAAACTAAGTCTAAAACTGCTCTCTTTCTTTATGGACTTGCTGCAAATTGGGCAAAAAGTTTCTTCTGAATGCACCTCAATAATTCTGCTCGCTCAATTCCTTTCACTCTAAAACTATCCCAGTTAATATTGGTGCAGTTAATGTCCCCTACTATTAATGCCCTATTGCTCTTGCACTTCTCAGAGATTTCCTGCAAAGCTGCTCTTCTATCTCCATCTGACTGTTTGGGATGACTATAGTACACTCCCAGCAGTGGGATTGCACATTTTTTGTTCCTTAGCTAAATCCATATGGCGTGATTTGATGAACTTTCCAAAATATTATCCCTCTTCGCAGCTGCAATAGTTTTCATGACCAAAATTGCCACTCTCCCTCCTTTCTTATCCTCCTCCCTGCGCATCTGAAATCCCTGCCACCTGGAACGTTGAGCTGCCATTCCTGTCCCTCCTTAAGCCATGTTTCTATAATAGCTATGATATCATACTGCCACGTGTCTATCTGTGCCCTCAGCTCATCTGCTTTATTTTCGATACTACCTGTATTGAAATAGATACACTTGAGCACTGCCAAACTCTTTTATTATTGTCTAACTGTCGTTTGCTCTGTCTTCCAGACTCATCCAGTAATTTGCTGCCTTCCATTTTCATTTCTGAATTTTCTGTCTTCAATTTTCATTTCTGTCTGCATTTAATAATAATGCACACAGAACCACGAGTGGTAAATGTGATGAATATATTAGTAATATAGACAGCACGACATCTAGTAAATGTGAAACATTTAATAATATTGCACACAGGATCACAGCTAATTGTTACAAAACATTTAATAATAATACACTCTGGGACTTACCTGGCAAATGTGAACCATTTAATAATAATGCACACAGCACCACAAGTGGTAAATGTGAACCATTTAATAACAATGCACATTGGACCATACATGGTAAATGTGTTGAATAAATTAGCATACAGACAGCCCGACATCTAGTAAATGTGAAACATTTAATAATATTGCACACTGGACCTCAGCTAATTGTTACAAAACATTTAATAATAATACAGTCTGGGACATACCTGGTAAATGTGAAACATTGAATAATCTGCACACGGGACCACATGTGATTAATATGATGAATATATTAGTAATGCAGACTGGACTACCTCTCGTAAATCTGATAACTTTAGTGATATGCACACTGCATCACTTCTAATAAATGTGAACCATTTAATAATAAGGCACACTGGACCACATTTAGTTATTATGAAAAAATATTATAATACATACACTCTGTGCCATATCTGGTATATGTGAATCATTTAATAATAATTCAAATGGATCAAAATTTGATCATTGTAAATAATGCACACTGGTAAATAATCCATACGTTTTAAATATCAACTGTTCAAAAATAATGGAAATTGGAACACACGTGGAAAATCTGAATTGTTCAGTAATTTTAAGTATTTCATGGGGTGTGGGCATCGCTGGAAAGGACAGCATTTTCTGCCCATCCTTAATAGCTCTTGACAACTGGGTGGCTGGATGGGCCTCTTCAGAGGGTAGTTAAGAGCCAAACACATTGCTGTGGCTCCGGACTCACAGTCGGACAGACCAGTTAAGGACTGCAGAATTTCTTCCCAAAAGGACATTAGTGCACAAGATGGGTGATTACATCATCAAATAAAGTTTCATGGCTGCAGCATTGAAGCTCGCTTTCAATTCTGGATTCTTATGAATTAACTGAAACTAAAAATCCACCAACTGCTCTGGTAGCATTTGAAACCATAGCCGCAGAGAATCCAACTGCGTCTCGAGATAAATAACTTAGTCACATCAGCACTACACCACCACCTTGCATTGCACACAGACCTAACTGTGGAAGATGCGAAAAGTTTAATGATAATGCATATTGCGTCATGTGTGGTAAGTGTTTAATCCTCAATAAAACTGCAAACTGGACCGCATTTTGTAAATGTGAAGCATGGAATAATAATGCACACTGGACCACATCAGGTGAATGTGAAGCATTTGATAATATTGCACAGTGTACCAAATCAGGTGAATGTGAAGCATTTGATTTTATTGCACACTGAACCAATTCTGGTGAAGTACATAATTTATAATACTTTGCACTGGACCACATCTCGTAAACGTGAATCATTTAATAATATTCATCACTCGACCGCATCTGCTAAAAATGAAGCATTTAATAATGGTGTACACTGACCACATCTGGTAAATGCGAGTCAATAAAAAATATTGCTCACTGTACCACATCTAGTAAGTGTGAGGCATTTAATGCCAAAGCAAACGTGACTACATTTGGTAAATGTGAAGCATTTAATGATAATGTACACTGGACACATCTGGGAAATATGATTTATTTAATTAGAATACGCACTGGCCACATCTGGTAAAAATAGAAACATGTAATGATAATCTGCACGTTGCCAAATCAGGTAAATGTGAAGCATTTAAAAATAATGCACATTGCATCACATCTGGTAAACGTAACACATTGCATAATTGAATAATAATGCACATTGTCCAACATCCGGTAAATGTGAAGCATTTAATCATAATGCAGATTGACCACATTGGGTAAATGTGAATCATTTAATATTAATGCACAGTGGACCACATCTGGTAAGTGTGAGGCATTAAATAATGCAGACTTGACGTAATCTGGTGAATGTGAAGCAATCAGTAATAATGCAAATTGGACCACATCTTGTAAATTTGAAGCATGTAAAAGTAATGGTCACTGGATTACTTCTGATAAATGTGAAACTTTTAATATCAATGCACACTGGACCACATGATTTACATGTGAAGCATTAAATAATATTGCACACAGTACCAAATCTGGTTAAGTAAATGATTTAATAATAATGTACACTGCACCACATCTGGTAAATGTCCAATGTTTAATAATGCACACTGGACGATATCTTGGAAATATGAAGCATTTAATAATAAAGCACAATAGACCATACGTGGTAAATATGAACTGTTTTACAATAGTGCACATTGTGTTCAATAAGAATGCCAACTGGAGCATACCTGGAAACTATGAATTGTTAAGACTTTTTTAATTCTTTCATGGAATGTGGGCATCACTGTCGAGGCCAGCATTTGTCGCCTTTGCCTAATTTCCCTTGACAACTGACTGACTTGCTAGGCCATTCCAGAGGACAATTAACAGCCAACCACATTGCAGTGGGTCTGGAGTAACACGTATGCCATAACAAGTAAGGATAGTTTCACAGCACTATTGTGAGGCGAGCTTTCAATTCCAAATTTTTGGTAGTTAATTGAATCTAAGTTTCACCAGCAACTATGATGGCATTTGACTCAGTGATCCCAGGGTATTAGCCTGGGTTCTGGATAATTAACTCATTTACATTACCACAAAGCCAACATTTCCCATTTCACACAGAGCTGTGTACGGCAAATGTGAAGATTTTCATGATCATGCATATTGGATCATATTTGGTACTTGCTTAGTCAGTATAATAATTCACTCTTGTCCTCATAAGATAAACATGAAGCACTTAATAATAATGCAAACCAGACGTCATCTGGTAAATGTGAACCATTTAATAATAATGCACACTGAAGCACATCTAGTATTTGTGAACGATTTGCTAATTAGGCAAACTGGACCTAATCTGGTAAACGTGAAGCATTTAATAACAATGCAAACTGGATCACATCTGTACCTGTGTATCATTTAATAATAAACGGTTGGCACAACAGAAATGGAGCATTGATGAAAATGGAGACATTTTGTCAACGAGTTTCTGCTTGCACTATTCAGGACAAATTGCGAGAATACCGATGTAAGGGAAACCAACCAATTAATACAGTATGGGCAGAGACTGTTGATTGGTTGGCTAGTAGACGCTGATTGACAGAGGTGCTGTCATGGAGAATGCACCAGTTTATGGTGATTGACAGTTAACTGCCAAGCTTTCTTTGAAATTTAAATCAGGCAGCTTGACTATGATTGGTCAAGGCGTTGCCATGAGCAATAAACCAGCGAATGGCTGTCACTTATTTTGAAATAGGCGCAATATGTGCACATGTTCCTTCAGTCTGCATAGTACAAGGATCTGTGACTTATTCTGTGCAGCTCCCAGTACGCTTAAGTATGTCACGCTGCGGCCTGACTGACAATCTTAAATTAGTTGTCAGCATAATTCCTAGCACACTGAGAATAATTCAACAAGTGCAACCCAATCGTGGAATCACATCTGAAGTTGGACATTGTCTTTTGAGTTTTGCAAGCGCGGGTTGTTTGGATATGTGCTGTACCTTACCCATTGTGAATAGCAGAAGGGACATGTTGTTTAATACGATCTGTCAGTCCTTGGGATGTACGGCCTATGTACTGAGCATCACACCGGCATTGAAATTCATATATGACATTACTCGTTGTGTGATTGGCAGAATGTCTTTTTTGGCTTCACAGCAGCATCCTGTTTGTTGTGAATATCACACGAGTTACCAATGCATAGTCGCAGCGTGAAACAGCTGGTGTCACCTCTGGCTCAAATTGTTGGGATGCATTACCATTCCAGGCGCATCCGAGGTAGACCGTGCACATTTTAGGACAGAAAATGAGGGTCTTAGTCCCGTTTATAAGTTTATGCGTTACACAGTGAGAAATGATTTGATCAGAGTAGCCATTGTCACGCAGGATGCCTTTGATTCACCCTCTTTCAGAATCAAGCTTGCATGGTGAGCAAAAGGCTCGGGCCCAATTTACAAGGTTGCCGATATGGTCAATCTTATAGCACATGGAACTGTAAGAATCAAGACACGTGCATTTACCAGTGAAGTTAGACTTTCTCAGTTGCATGTGTGAAAGGTGGTGTGACTTGTAAAGTGTGTGTGTGTTTGCATGTGATGTGTGTGTGTCTATATGTGCCCAGATTCACTGTTACGTAATGTAACCCCAGGGGACCCTGACAATATTTAAAGAATGAGAGTTACACACCAATTAATTTCCTTCTCCATTCATTTGAACACAACCCGTCCCTCTGTCTCTCGATTGTCTCTGTCCCTCCACCATCTTTGTGTCTTTCACTGTCTTTCCTGATCGCTGTTTATATCTCTCCCTCTCTCCGTCTGTCTCTGACTCTCCCTCTCTCTCTGTCGCTTCTTCTCCCTCTGCCATTGTCTCCCCCTCTCCCTGTCTGTCTCTCTGTCGCTCTCTCTGTCTGTCTCTAACTCTCCCTCTTTGAATGTCTCTCCTTCTCACCCTGTCTTTGCCTCTTTCCATGACTGCTTTTATCTCTCTCACACCATCTCACCCACTCCCAGTCTTGTCATCTCTCTATCCCTCTCTGTCTGTCCCAGGACATCAAAGATTCCAGCCTTCTCTTTGTTAATTTTGAACCTTTAACTCTTGCCCTTGCTGGAAATGTCACTACATTTTGAAAGTATCAAACACTAATCCAACACACGCCCCTAAAAACACTTACACAAAGCCCCCAACGCAGTTCTGGGCAAACGATAGGGATTGTTACTGAGGTTCTGTCAAGTTCCCCTCGCACTCTGTCTCCTGTTCGCTCTGCCTCTAAAGTGTGACAGTTGTTACTGATATTTTTCAACAACATTAGATTTAATGTAAATGTAAACATGTGGCTCAGCATCAATTGCCGATTGTGGAAAAGAGATTCAAACTGATACTGCACCCGGTGTGTCGAAGTGTTTCGCCATTTCACCCCTGAAAAGCATTTAGAATATGTTTCGATTTTTTTAGACTGTGCCTCCATTTCATAGACTCCACATTCTATGGGAATGGTTTCTCTCCGTTTACCCTATCAGCTTCCATTATTAATTTGAAAACGTTGATTAAATCACTCCTTAACCTCCCAAATTTCAGGGATACATAGTAAAGCTCCATCGCTACAGTCCCATTAAACGCTCCCAAGCCAAGCACAGTGTCGTGTTAGACACAGAGTAAATTCCAATCTGCACTGTCTAATCTCACACTCCCAGGGCAGAGGTAGCATTGGGTTAGATATATAGTAGGGATAGGCCCTATTGTATTATAAACAGAGAAATGGTCTTGTGCAGTGTAAACTGAGACAGGGTGAAATGCAGCATTAGCAAATACCTGGTGCAGTGGTTAGCACCGCAGCCTCACAGCTCCAGCGACCCGGGTTCAATTCTGGGTACTGCCTGTGTGGAGTTTGCAAGTTCTCCCTGTGTCTGCGTGGGTTTCCTCCGGGTGCTCCGGTTTCCTCCCACATGCCAAAGACTTGCAGGTTGATAGGTAAATTGGCCATTAGCAATTGCCCCGAGTATAGGTAGGTGGTAGGAAAATATAGGGACAGGTGGGGTTGTGGTAGGAATATGGAATTAGTGTCGCATTAGTACAAATGAGTGGTTGTTAGTCGGCACAGACTCGGTGGGCCGAAGGGCCTGTTTCAGTGCTGTATCTTTAAACTAAACCAAGATGTAGTCCAGTGCAGTACCAACGGAGGTAGGGTCGAGTGTTTAAGAACAGAGGCAGGATGTACTTGATAAGTATGTACCTGTCAGGCAGGGAGGAAGTTGTCGAGCGAGGGAGCCATGGTTTACTAAAGAAGCTGAAGCGCTTGTCAAGAGGAAGAAGAAGGCTTATGTTATGATGAGACGTGAAGGCTCAGTTCGGGCGCTTGAGAGTTACAAGCTAGCCAGGAAGGATCTAAAGGGAGAGCTAAGAAGAGCAAGGAGAGGACACGAGAAGTCATTGGCGGATGGAATCAAGGAAAGCCCTAAGGCTTTCTATAGGTATATCAGGAATAAAAGAATGACGAGAGTTAGATTAGGGCCAATCAAGGAAAGTAGTGGGAAGTTGTGTGTGGAATCAGAGGAGATAGGGGAAGCGTTAAATAAATATTTTTCGTCAGTATTTACAGTAGAGAAAGAAAATGTTGTCGAGGAGAATACTGAGATACGGACTTCTAGGCTAGATGGGATTGAGGTTCACAAGGAGAATGTGTTAGCAATTTTGGAAAGAGTGAAAATAGATAAGTCCCCTGGGCCAGATGGGATTTATCCTAGGATTCTCTGGGAAGCTAGGGAGGAGATTGCAGAGCCTTTGACCTTGATCTTTATGTCGTCATTGTCGACAGGAATAGTGCCGGAAGACTGGAGGATAGCAAATGTTGTCCCCTTGTTCAAGAAGGGGAGTAGAGACAGCCATGGTAATTATTGACCTGTGAGCCTTACTTCGGTTGTGGGTAAAATGTTGGAAAAGGTTATAAGAGATAGGATTTATAATCATCTTGAAAAGAATAAGTTCATTAGAGATAGTCAGCACGGTTTTGTGAAGGGTAGGTCGTGCCTCACAAACCTTATTGAGTTTTTTGAGAAGGTGACCAAACAGGTGGATGAGGGTAAAGCCGTGGATGTGGTGTATATGGATTTCAGTAAGGCGTTTGATAAGGTTCCCCACGGTAGGCTATTGCAGAAAATACGGAAGTATGGGATTGAAGGTGATTTAGTGCTTTGGATCATAAATTGGCCAGCTGAAAGAACACAGAGGGTGGTGGTTGATGGCAAATGTTCATCCTGGAGTTTAGTTACCAGTGGTGTACCGCAAGGATCTGTTTTGGGGGCCACTGCTGTTTGTCATTTTTATAAATGACCTGGATGAGGGTGTAGAAGGGTGGGTTAGTAAATTTGCGGATGACACGAAGGTCGGTGGAGTTGTGGATATTGCCGAAGGATGTTGTAGGTTACAGAAGGACATAGATAGGCTGCAGAGCTGGGCTGAGAGATGGCAAATGGAGTTTCATGCGGAAAAGTGTGAGGTGATTCACTTTGGAAGGAGTAACAGGAATGCAGAGTACTGGGCTAATGGGAAGATTCTTGGCAGTGTAGATGAGCAGAGAGATCTTGGTGTCCAGATACATCAATCCCTGAAAGTTGCCACCCAGGTTAATAGGGCTGTTAAGAAGGCATATGGTGTGTTTGCTTTTATTAGTAGGGGGATCGAGTTTTGGAGCCACGAGGTCATGCTGCAGCTGCACAAAACTCTGGTGCGGCCGCACCTGGAGTATTGCCTGCAGTTCTGGTCACCGCATTATAGGAAGGATGTGGAAGCTTTGGAAAGGGTGCAGAGGAGATTTTCTAGGATGTTGCCTGGTATGGAGGGAAGGTCTTACGAGGAAAGGCCGAGGGATTTGAGTTTGTTTTCGTCAGAGAGAAGGAGGAGGAGAGGTGACTTAATAGAGACATATAAAATAATCAGAGGGTTAAATCGGGCGGATAGTGAAAATCTTTTTCCTCGGATGGTGATGGCAAATACGAGGGGACATAGCTTTAAGTTGAGGGGTGATAGATATAGGACAGATATCAGATGTAGTTTCTTTTCTCAGAGAGTAATAGGGGCGTGGAACGCCATGCCTGCAACAGTAGTAGACTCGCCAACTTTAAGGGCATTTAAGTGGTCATTGGACAGACATATGGATGAAAATGGAATAGTGTCGGTCAGATGGTTTCACAGGTCGGCGCAACATCGAGGGCCGAAAGGCCTGTACTGCGCTGTAATGTTCTATGTAGTGCAATTATACCTGAAACACGCTGTTGATCTTAAACAGATGAAGACAATCGTGGGGCTAATTGATTGTTGGATGAAGGGATGGAGTGTAAGGTATCCAGCTAGCTGATAGCGAAAATTCAGGTGGTACAGTCAGCTGTGAGGAGGCCACAGATAGGATATGGGCAGGTTCACTGAGTGGGCAAGAAAGTTGCTGATGGAATATACTGTGGAGAAAAGTCTGTGTGTTCACTTTGGCGGGAATAATAGAAATACAACTTTTTCCTCATATCATGGAATCGTTTCCGCTAAGAAGGATGACACCTCAATGAAAACTCCTTAACTTCTTCTCTGAGGAAAACAAACCCAGCATCTCTATCTAAACACTTAACTGAAATCCTCGATTTATGAAAACATTCTCGTCAATCTTTTCTGCACACTCTCTGCAGTCTTCACATTCTTCCCAACTTGTGGTGACTAGAATTGGACACAGTACTCCAGTTGAGGCCGACCCAATGTTTTAAAGCGGCTCATCACAATCTGCTTGCTTTTGTACTCCACGCCTCCCTCTATTTATAAACTCAGGATCCATAAGACTTTTGAACCACTTTCGCCAACCTTCCTTGCCACCTTCGATGATGTTTGCACATGTGTCCCCCCAATCTCTTTGCTCTGTCACCTCCTTTACAATTGTATCCTCTAGTTTATGATGCCTCTCCTCATTCTATTTACCTGAGGAGCTGCAAGATGTCGGCATAGTTCTTCGTGAATATTTCACATCAGTCTTCACAAAAGAGGGCGCAATGCTGATATTGTAGTCAAAGAACAAAGAACAAAGAACAAAGATAATTACAGCACAGCAACAGGCCCTTCGGCCCTCCAAGCCTGCGCCGATCCAGATCCTCTCTCTAAACATGTCGCCTATTTTCTATGGTTCTGTTTCACTTTTCTTCCTGCCCATTCATGTATCTGTCTAGATACATCTTAAAAGACGCCATCGTGCCCGCATCTACCACCTCCGCTGGCAACGCATTCCAGGCACCCACCACCCTCTGCGTAAAGAACTTACCACGCATATCCCCCCTAAACTTTTCCCCTTTCACTTTGAACTTGTGTCCTCTAGTAATTGAATACCCCACTCTGGGAAAAAGACTCTTGCTATCCACCCTGTCTATACCTCTCATGATTTTGTACACCTCAATCAGGTCCCCCCTCAACCTCCGTCTTTCTAATGAAAATAATCCTAATCTACTCAACCTCTCTTCATAGCTAGCGCCCTCCATACCAGGCAACATCCTGGTGAACCTCCTCTGCACCCTCTCCAAAGCATCCACATCCTTTTGGTAATGTGGCGACCAGAACTGTACAGAGTATTCCAAATGTGGCCGAACCAAAGTCCTATACAACTGTAACATGACCTGCCAACTCTTGTACTCAATACCCCGTCCGATGAAGGAAAGCATGCCGTATGCCTTCTTGACCACTCTATTTACCTGCGTTGCCACCTTCAGGGAACAGTGGACCTGAACACCCAAATCTCTCTGGACATGAATTTACCCCAGGACTTTTCCATTTACTGTATAGTTCACTCTTGAATTGGATCTTCCAAAATGCATCACCTCGCATTTGCCCTGATTGAACTCCATCTGCCATTTCTCTGCCCAACTCTCCAATCTATCTATATTCTGCTGCATTATCTGACAGTCCCCTTCACTATCTGCTACTCCACCAATCTTAGAGTCGTCTGCAAACTTGCTAATCAGTCCACCTATACTTTCCTCCAAATCATTGATGTAAATCACAAACAACAGTGGTCCCAGCACGGATCCCTGTGGAACACCACTGGTCACACGTCTCCATTTTGAGAAACTCCCTTCTACTGCTACTCTCTGTCTCCTGTTGCCCAGCCAGTTCTTTATCCATCTAGCTAGTACACCTTGGACCCCATGCGCCTTCACTTTCTCCATCAGCCTGCCATGGGGAACCTTATCAAACGCCTTACTGAAGTCCATGTATATGACATCGACAGCCCTTCCCTCATCAATCAACTTTGTCACTTCCTCAAAGAATTCTATTAAGTTGGTAAGACATGACCTTCCCTGCACAAAACCATGTTGCCTATCACTGATAAGCCCATTTTCTTCCAAATGGGAATAGATCCTATCCCTCAGTATCTTCTCCAGCAGCTTCCCTACCACTGACGTCAGGCTCACCGGTCTATAATTACCTGGATTATCCCTGCTACCCTTCTTAAACAAGGGGACAACATTAGCAATTCTCCAGTCCTCCGGGACCTCACCCGTGTTTAAGGATGCTGGAAAGATATCTGTTAAGGCTCCAGCTATTTCCTCTCTCGCTTCCCTCGGTAACCTGGGATAGATCCCATCCGGACCTCGGGACTTGTCCACTTTAATGCCCTTTAGAATACCCAACACTTCCTCCCTCCTTATGCCGACTTGACCTAGTGTAATCAAACATCTGTTCCTCACCTCAACATCCGTCATGTCCCTCTCCTCGGTGAATACCGATGCAAAGTACTCGTTTAGAATCTCACCCATTTTCTCTGAGTCCAAGCATAACATTCCTCCTTTGTCCTTTAGTGGGCCAATCCTTTCTCTAGTTACCCTCTTTCTCCTTATATATGAATAAAAGGCTTTGGGATTTTCTTTAACCCTGTTTGCTAAAGATATTTCATGACCCCTTTTAGCCCTCTTAATTCCTCGTTTCAGATTGGTCCTACATTCCCGATATTCTTTCAAAGCTTCGTCTTTCATCAGTCGCCTAGACCTTATGTATGCTTCCTTTTTCCTCTTAGCTAGTCTCACAATTTCACCTGTCATCCATGGTTCCCTAATCTTGCCATTTCTATCCTTCATTTTCACAGGAACATGTCTCTCCTGCACGCTAATCAACCTCTCTTTAAAAGCCTCCAACATATCACATGTGGATTTACCTTCAAACAGCTGCTCCCAATCTACATTCCCCAGCTCCTGCCGAATTTTGGTATAATTGGCCTTCCCCCAATTTAGCACTCTTCCTTTAGGACCACTTTCATCTTTGTCCATGAGTATTTTAAAGCTTACGGAATTGTGATCACTATTCCCAAAGTAGTCCCCTACTGAAACTTCAACCACCTGGCCGGGCTCATTCCCCAACACCAGGTCCAGTATGGCCCCTTCCCGAGTTGGACTATTTACATACTTCTCTAGAAAACCCTCCTGGATGCTCCTTACAAATTCTGCTCCATCTAGACCTCTAACACTAAGTGAATCCCAGTCAATGTTGGGAAAATTAAAATCTCCTACACCACCCTGTTGCTCCTACATCTTTCCATAATCTGTTTACATATTTGTACCTCTATCTCACGCTCGCTGTTGGGAGGCCTGTAGTACAGCCCCAACATTGTTACCGCACCCTTCCTATTTCTGAGTTCTGTCCATATTGCCTCACTGCTCGAGTCCTCCATAGTGCCCTCCTTCAGCACAGCTGTGATATCCTCTTTGACAAGTAATGCAACTCCACCACCCCTTTTACCTCCCTCTCTATCCCGCCTGAAGCATCGATATCCTGGGATATTTAGTTGCCAATCATGCCCTTCCCTTAGCCAAGTCTCAGTAATAGCAATAACATCATACTCCCAGGTACTAATCCAAGCCCTAAGTTCATCTGCCTTACCTACTACACTTCTTTCATTAAAACAAATGTACCTCAGACCACCAGTCCATTTATATTCATCATCTGCTCCCTGCCTGCTCTTCCCCTTAGTCACACTGACTTCATTATCTAGTTCCTTACAGGCTTTTGTTACTACCTCCTTACTGTCAACTGACCTCAATTGGTTCCCATCCCCCTGCCACATTAGTTCAAACCCTCCCCAACAGCGTTAGCAAAAGTACCCCCAAGGACATTGGTTCCAGTCCTGCCCAGGTGTAGACCGTCCAATTTGTAATAGTCCCACCTCCCCCAGAACCGGTCCCAATGTCCCAAAAATCTGAACCCCTCCTTCCTGCACCATCTCTCAAGCCACGCATTCATCCTGACTATTCTTTCATTTTTACTCTGACTGTCACGTGGCACTGGTAGCTATCCTGAGATTACTACCTCTGAGGTCCTGCGTTTTAACTTGGCTCCTAACTCCCTAAACTCTGCTTGTAGGACCTCAACCCGTTTTTTACCTA
Source organism: Heterodontus francisci (assembly GCF_036365525.1). Taxonomy (NCBI): domain Eukaryota; kingdom Metazoa; phylum Chordata; class Chondrichthyes; order Heterodontiformes; family Heterodontidae; genus Heterodontus; species Heterodontus francisci. Next base: position 508,504 of record NW_027141158.1, on the reverse strand, counting down.
TATCATTGGTGCCTATGTGCACAATGACAACTGGCTATTCACCCTCCCCCTTTAGAATGTTCTGCAGCCGATCTGAGACATCCCTGACCCGTGCACCTGGGAGGCAACATACCATTCGGGAGCCTCGTTTTCGACCACAGAACCGCCTATCTACTCCCCTTACAATCGAATTCCCTCCGACTATTGCCCTTCCATACTTTTTCCCGCCCTTCTGAACAGCAGAGCCAGCCACGGTGCCATGGACCTGGCTACTGCTGCCTTCCCCTGGTGAGCCATCTCCCTCAACAGTATCCAAAACGGTATACTTGTTTTTGAGGGAGATGACCGCAGGGGACTCCTGCGCTGCCTTCCTGCTCTTTCTCTGCCTTTTGGCCACCCATTCCCTTTCTCCCTCAGCAATCCTAATCTGCGGTGTGACCAATTCACGAAACGTGCTATCCACGACCTCCTCAGCATCGCGGATGCTCCAAAGTGAGTCCATCCGCAGCTCGAGAGCCGTCATGCGGTCTAACAAGAGCTGCAGTTGGACACACTTCCTGCACGTGAAGGAGTCAGGGACATCAGCCATGTCCCTGAGCTCCCACATTGAGCAAGAGGAGCATGACACGGGTCTGAGATCTCCTGCCATTTTTAATCTTAAGCTTAACTTAGTTAAAAGAAAAAGGAACGAAAAGTATTTACCAATCACGATAAAACCAGAGAAACAGAAAAAGCCTTCCCTTATAAACACCCCACCGAGTCCTTTTTTTTTGGTTAGAGGAGGAGGGCAGGTGGGAGACACTACAAGTGTGGTGTCTCGGGTTCAGAAACCGCTCAAATATATAGTGTTTTACTTACCCAGCAGCCCCCTGACCTCCGCCGAAAACAAAAGGAAATTAAGTTTACTTTCAAACTGACCTTCCCAGCTGCTCACTCGCTCACACTTTGCTCCCGAAAAAGCTGCTGCAATGAAAGGAAAGTTATTTTAAACCGCCCAAATATATAGTGTTTTACTTACCCAGCAGCCCCCTGGCCTCCGCCGAAAACAAAAGGAAGCTAAATTTACTTTCAAACTGACCTTCCCAGCTGCTCACTCGCTCACACTCTGCTCCCGATAAAGCTGCTGCAATGAAAGGAAAGTTATTTTAAACCGCCCAAATATATAATGTTTTACTTACCCAGCAGCCCCCTGGCCTCCGCCGAAAACAAAAGGAAATTAAGTTTATTTTCAAACTGACCTTCCCAGCTGCTCACTCGCTCACACTCTGCGCCCGAAAAAGCTGCTGCAATGAAAGGAAAGTTATTTTAAACCGCCCAAATATATAGTGTTTTACTTACCCAGCAGCCCCCTGGCCTCCGCCGAAAACAAAAGGAAACTAAGTTTACTTTCAAACTGACCTTCCCAGCTGCTCACTCGCTCACACTCTGCTCCCGATAATGCTGCTGCAATGAAAGTCAAGGAGGAGATGTTTGAAATTTCGGATGGGATAAACAGTGAGAGAGGAAATGTTAAACGGTCTTTTATATTTGAAAACTGATAATTGAACTGCATCAGACTGTTAAGAGGTGCAAGGGAGGAAATATCGAAGGCTCTGACCATCTTTTTCCAATCCTCTCTACTTGCGGGCATGATGCCAGAGGCCTGGAAGACTGCAAATTGATTTTTAAAATGAGCAAGGGATAGACTAAGTAATTACAAGCCACCCAGCCTAAACTCAGTGGAGGGCAAAGTATTGGTAAACATTCTGGTGAACAATATGAATCGTCACTTAAAAAGGTGCAGATTAAACAAGCACAGTCAGCGTGTATTTGTTAAGTGAAGATCGTGTCAGACTAACTTAATTGATTCTTTCGCGGGGTAACAAGGAGGTTCGATAAGGCTAGTTGCTCATCACCACCTTCCAAGGGAAATTCGGCAATAAATGCCGTTCTTTCCAGTGATTCCCATACCCCGTGACTGAATTTAATACAGAGTCAGCTCCTGTGCACATATGGTACAGCTGTGTACAAGAAATAATTCACTCCTGTCCACTACTGTGTGTCCCAGCGTCACCATGTGTCTGGACCATCACTTTTTTAAGCATAAACCTTACATTAGTGTGGAGTCAGTCTCGGAAATAAATTTCCCCGTCCTGTGGGAACACAACAGCGCCATCGTGAACAAACCTAAAATGGCTGTTGGATGTTCGTAAACTAACGTTAAATGAATGAATGGCTAATGTTGTGAATGTGTTTTGTTATTGAGGTTCTGAGTGAGGATTTAGACAGGCATTCAGAGAGAAAAGATGATAGATAAAGTGACAAAGAATGGCCGAGGGACCGAGAGAGGCAGGGAGAGTCAGTGAGGGTTCGGAACAAATATGTTCAGAACAAATAGATGAGGCCCGAGCAGCACTCCAGGAGTCCCAGTCTGCCAAATTAAAAATGTCCTGTTTATCCCTATTCTTTGATTCCTGTCCATTAACCAGTTCTCCATCCATGCTAATATAGTACCCCTAACTCCATGTGTACTTATTTTTCATTTTAATCTTTTGTGTTGCGCCTTTTCGAAAACTAAGTTTGAAACACCTACTGGATGATCTTTAACTGGTCTCCCAGTTACATCCTCAAAATACACAATTTACTTTTCGTGAAACCATGTTATTAGTTTGAATCCACTATAGCACATTTCTCAAGACTGCACACGTACAGAGGGGCCTGGAGGCTCACCTGCAGTCTTCTTTCAACTCTGCAGGACATTTCAAGAGAGTAATTAGCAAAATATATGTGATCTTGGACTTCATCAGAGAGACAAGGAGAGAGTTCGAGGGCGAGATGGGCAGAAAGAGGGAGAAAGAGACGGGTAGAAAGAGGAAGGGGAGACGGGGAGAGACAGACAGAATATAGGAGAAACTTAACAATTAACCATGTTAAAAATATTAATTAAAAATTTATAGAGCCTGTGCACTGAAAATATTGTCTGCAGACAGCAACTAAAGTCGCACACCATCCTAACTTGGAACTATGTCTCCGTCCCTTCATTGTCGCTGGGTCAAAGTCCTGGAAATCTCTTCATAACAGCACAGTGGGTGCTCCTACCCCACATGGACTGCACTTGTTCAAAAAAGTGGCTCACCCCCAACCTCTCAAAGGGAAATTAGGGATGGGCAATCAATGCTGCCATTGCCAGCGACACGCACATCCCTCGAATGACTAAAATAATAGCACCAACCCACCTCAGGAACCATTAGCCTAGACGACCAAAAACCTGGACAGAGAGGTTGGATTGAGGGAGCGTCTTCAAAGAGGAAAGAGAGGTAATGAGATGGAGAGATTTAGGAACAGAATTAGCTGCAGAGTAAATCTCTGTCTTCTCTGTTCTATCAAACACTCCCATGGCAGGTACAGTGTGGGTTAGATATAGAGGAAAGCATCTTCAATATCTGCCTCGCTTTCTCCTCCTCCATCCAGATGGAGAGAGTAACTGAGAAAGACAGGGATAGAGATGGAGCGAGAATGACAGAGAGAGGAAAGGACAGAAATGAGTTAAGAGAACCAGGGAGAAAAAGGAAGAGATTGGGATGGAGAGTGTCGGTCAGTGTTCTCACAAAACTGTGTGCGGCAGCCTGGAAGGTACCACACAGGTCCTGCTCCGTGAGAAAAATACACACGTCTGCAAAGATTCCTTGAAACGTTGAAGGGACCACGCATGGGACAAAAACAAATCTGGCCGCACATAGAAACGAAACTTTCTGGGATCATTGGAACCAGCTGTGACTCAGTGGGTAGTAATCTTGCCCCGCACACATGATATTGTGGGGTCAGGTCAGAGCACGAAACCTAGCTAATGCCACCCATCAGAAAATCAAAACAGGTTAGCGAGACTCAGAAAATGAAACTTTTGTTAAATTTGTGAGCCTCTCTTTCTGGAATGCTTTAGTGTTTGCTGAGAACGTAGACCCAGTGAAATTTTGCCCGTGTGGGATGACACTTGTTTGAACAGACATTATAACAACTTATTGCAACATGAAAGTACTGTGCATACTGAGTGTAACAACATTTGCAGCTTCGCGCCATATAATATGCTTTGCTGGGTGTGGAATCAGGGATTGAGATTTTCAAAACACTGAGGTGAAATCGAACTTCTCTCGACGCTAAGATCAGTGTTAGTAATGAGCCTGGGAGGAAAGTAAACCGAGAGACCGTCAAGCAGTAATTAATGTCAGATTTGATCAATTGTTATGAATTAATCATTTAAAGTGTTTAAAGCATAGAGAATATGCCATTAAATAGCGGGATATGGGTTTCTGACCAGCCTGCATAAGAAGGGCACCCACAGCAGTTGTGGTCTCACCAAAAGCAGCCAACATAAAATGACTAACAGAAGTATGTGGTGTTTTACTGAGGTTCCGAGAGATGAGAGAGAGACTGGCATTGACACACACACACACACACACACACACACACACACACACACACACACACACACACACACACACACACACACACACACACACACACACACACCAAGGGACAGAAAGTGACTGAAGAATGTTTCAATTTCCGAAATGCATTTAATAAGGTCCATCTCAGATTTAAAATGGAACAACTGATTTAGCAACAATAGGCATTTGCAGAAGACATTTGCAACACTCGCCCCAAAAACATACACACTAAACCTGAACACATGACTGGGCAGAGAATGGGGATTGTTACTGATTGTTGCAACTTGTGTCATCCTCCCTCTGTCTCTCCCTTTGTCATGTATGTACATATCCAGCTCCCTCTGTCTCTCTCTATATCTTTTAATCTCTCTTTTGCTCTCCAGGTTTCAGTATCTACATCTCACTCTGTCCCTCCTTTTGTCTCTCTCTCCATCTCTCTCTCCCTCACACCATCACTCCCTCTGTCTCTCTCTGTTAACATGGGTGAGTTGAATTACATGTAACCCAGGCATTTAGTTTAGAGAAACAACACTGAAACAGGCCCTTCGGCCCACCGAGTCTGTGCAGACCATTTATATTAATCCGACACTAATCCGAGATTCCTACCACATCCCCACCTGTACCTATATTTCCCTACCACCTACCTATACTAGGGGCAATTCGTAATGGCCAATTTACCTCCCAACCTGCAAGTCTTTTGGCTTGTGGGAGGAAACCGGAGCACCCGGAGAAAACCCACGCAGACACTGGGCGAACTTGAAAACTCCACACAGATAGTACCCAGAATTGAACCCGGGCCGCTAGAGCTGTGAGGCTGCGGTGCTAACCAATGCCGGCGCATCCTCCATAAGAATATTGTTCGACAATTAAGCTTTTTATTTCATGGCACTATTACTCAGACCACCTTTCAATTCCAGATTTTTATTAATTAATTGAATCTGAATTCCTCCAGCAGCAATGCAGTGAGGTATGCCTGTATTCCCAAATAATTAACATGGGCCTCTGGATTAGTAGCTCAGTAATATTATCAGTACACTACCTTCTCTCTCTGTCATCAATCCAACGGAAGCCCCTTTGATTGAGAGCTGCTTCAATTAATGGTCAGCTGTGCTCTTTAGCACCGTCATTTTTGAGAAACCATTCTTGTGCCTTCTGAAAAGATAACCGCTCTCAGTAGGTCCAATTTTTCATAAAGTATTACAAAATCAAGTGTACAATCATATTCGGGCTCTGGACTGTGAATAGAAAATTTATAACCCTGTATTGAGCTTAGATTGTGGAGTCTGGAGCGGATCTTAGTGCTAAAACACGAAATATTCACTTTTTCTATGATTTAACTAACTTAACAATTAGATTAAGTGGGTATTTCAGGATCTTTTTCAGCTCTTCTCGGAATTTAGTCTGGCTCACTGCGTAAATACACGTGTTGGTGCAGGAACTGAGAAGCTGCAGCATTCCTGCTGTGTATTCTGTGATATAAAGAGGGTCATTGGTGGAGGAAGGATATTGTTTTGTAATTCGCTGATAGATGTAAAATACGACCTGCGTCACCCACAACAGTATAAAACTGCCAGATATACTAAACAGTAAAATAATAGATTTCTTTCGATTCTCCATCTCTGAGTCATTGTGATTCTGTCCACTGCTGAGGCCCCGGAGTTGCCTGCGGCCTCTACTGGCCACTAAAATACGTCTCACAATCAGAGCATTGAGCAGCAAAATCAGAAAGAACGGGACACAAGGAGTTAAAACGCGATGAAACAACTCAAACGCGCTCCATGCGGGGGAAGTATTGAATATTTCCTGGGAGATACAGTACCAGGGAACATTATCAATTATATATAAAGGTTCGATTGTAAAGTACCAGGGAAGACTTTCTAAAGCGCACAGCACACTTACTGTTCCGATAACCACAGCTGCTGTTTTCTCAGTGCAATATTTCGTCTTTAGCTTCTCACAACAAATGGTTACAAATCGATCAAATGTGAAAGCGACTGTCAACCAGACAGAAATCATTGTGGTTGCAAAAATCAGGAAAGAAATTGAACTACAGATGGGAGTAATGAACAGGAATGAATCTGTGAAATAAATACTTGGAATCCACCTCAAAATAGGATCTGTGATAATGACAAGCAGATCAGACACCGCCATTCCCACCAGGTAGTGAGTGACACATTTGGAGAGACCGCACTTTCCTCGGGACAGGATCAGAATCGCCACCAGGTTTACTGAAAGAGATAGAAAAGGATGCAGAGATATTAATGGCCAGACCTCAAGTTAAAACAGACCTCAAGTTTGACATGATCTAGTATTAAATTGACAGCTTTGTTGCAGCATCCAGCATTTCGGTCAGAATATTTTTTGAACACATTTATCAATAATTGATTTGTAAAAATAAAGGTGAAATAAAATGATCATTGGATACAGTGGAAGGTCTAGGTGAGGGCGCGCTGCCAGGGTGGAAGGGCAAAGGGTTTTTCAAAGAAGGAATCCAATGGTTTAAATCCAGTTTAGCCTCCAGACCAATGGCCGAGTAAGTGAGGAGCAGGGAAGCTGTTTTTTACTTCTTGGTTAAGAGAGTTAACGTGTGCTGACCCGAAAAGTGAAAATGTCGAGTGCCGCTGTGGTGAGTGCTAGACAGTTTTAGGTCGGGAAGAGGCCGATGGAGGCTGAGCCAGAGAGTGGATTGGAGTGATATAAACAAAATGACATTTGGGAACTGGGGAGGAGGCAGGTCCTGAAGGGTTTGGAAAGCGAGCAAAGTGAAGCACCATTTCATTCGGTAAATAACTGCTTCCATTAAGTTATTTGCTCAGTTCAGAAATAATTAAGAGGAATATTCACTAAAACAGGTTGAGGATATGACCGGAGTAACACACAGGGAGTGAGTCCAGCAGTAAATCTCACCCAATCTAGCAAAATCCTAATCATACCTTCAACTCACAGTTTCACTATAATAGTTACAGAAAATTTAGCAGTTCATATTCGTGAATTATTCATACTGTGGCCTCTCTCCCTCTTTCTCCTTCTTCCTTCATTCTCCCTCTGTCCTTCTCTCTCTCCCTCTATTTCATTTTCCCTATTCATTCTCGCTTGCTCTCTCTCTCGCACTCAACTTCTCTCTCTATCCACAGCTCGTACCCTGTCCAATCGCTTCTCCAGATTATTCAAGCGTCCACATGCTCACTCAACATGATAACTCAGGTAAATCACCCTCCACAATCCAGCATGTGCACAACTCAGAATGTTCTGATCAAAGGTCACGGACCTGAAATTTTAACCTTCTTTCTCACTCCTCAGATGTTGACTGATCAACTGTGTATTTGAAACATTTATTGCTTTTATCTCAGATTGCCAGCATCTGCAATATTTTGCTTTTATTTACTTATCCAACATAATTTCTATGGATCGGCCATAATTGTCGTTTCTCTAACATTGGCAGGACTGAATCCATCACCTTTATTCCAATCCAGCAACTGTATCCCAGGTATTCATTCCAATCCACCTGATGGCTGCTGTCTTTGAATGACCGTCAGAACACTATATGACCCCAGGTTATGCTTCATACGTATTGTTACTATCGAGGCTGGAGGTGTGCACTGTTCATTCACTCCCACCTTTCCACAGGTCACAACATATTCTTAACATTTTCTCAGTTACGGATCCAGTCAATTATCTTCCTCAGAATAAAATGTACTAACCATGTTTCTTTGCTGAACAGCAAAATTAACTGTTTATTACAGAACAATTCATAATTAGTAATAAATTAAAATAATATCAGATCGGTCAAATTATTAAAAATCGAACATTATTTTTTTAAGTCCCCTTTGGTACCTTACCGCTTCACGCATGTGCACATAGACACACATACGCACACCCAGAAACACACACATGCACACACTTACATATGTACTTGCCCACCCCTGAAAAAAGTAAATAGCAGATGAGACACGCCCCGACGAACGGCCACAAAGTCCAAACCTCGAGCACACACAAGCAAGGTCTTTAGAATATTCTAGAATTTGCTGCCTTCAGGCGCCGTTGAAAAGGAATTTAACAGGCCTTCTTGAAAGACAGGAAACAAGAGGAATTGGCTTATTAAACTTCACAGAGTCGTTTTGGGAATTGCGAGAAAAAGAGCTGGGTAGTGGCCTTCTGTTCGTGCTTGGAATACGTTCCTTCTGCTGCAGCAAACATGACTTTCGGCTCCTTCCAGAAGGTATCACAAACACACAAACACAGTGACTCACAACCAAAACTTTTAACAGTTTTCTGCCCTCCCAGATTTTCTCTGTTCCCACTGGGCTTGTCCATTCAAAGGAGTGCTTGTCACTTTTCGGCCCCTATTGTCAGAGCTTCAGCTTGTCTTTAACCCAAGCCATGTAACAAACAGCAACACTGTTGCTAATCCGGTTCCCTAAATCCTCCTGATTAAAAAAAATCTGACACATTGTTTAGCTTAACTATATATATATATTTTAAATATATGTTTTTTAACAAAACTGTGTCACGTTCATAGCACCATGTGTCATGCCGAAACAGTTATCTCCTGCTTCCACATCACAGCATCACTACTCTTGGTTCCACTCTTGCCTTAGTTCATCAGATATTGAAACGTACTTCCATGCCTTTGTCTCATCCAGACTGGAATGCACCAATTGTCACGTGGCACACAGCCACCCCACCCGGCCCCCCACCCCCCGCACCACTATCCATTCACTTATGGATCTAGCAATCTGCTGCCTTTATCCTATCCCATGCCCGGTTCCTCTCAAGAAACATTGCTCTATTTTCTGACTTGCATTGCATGGAGAATCCCAACGTCTCCAGTTTATTTTTTCCTTCCTTGCATTTCAAAGCAACACAGAATCCATTTATCCCTATTAATTTATTCCATTGCGTTGTATCCTTAATTCTTAATATGATTACCTCAAAAAGTCTATCAACCTCAGTTCTCTAATGTTTATTGGTCCCCTAATGATATATGTATTTGACCTGCAAACGTCTCAGCCTTTCCCCAGCTCAGAGCTTCTCACGATTAAGAAGCAATTGTCATGCAGACCCCCACCTGCCCAGAATGAGGCATATTAAATTTGTCATTTTAAACTGTTACTGGAAAGAAAAAAGGACTTGTTAAAGTAAATAAACAGACGCTTGCCTTTAGAATCATTTTCAGACTGACAGATAGTGCTTGGAGGGACAAAAGGGTTGCTTCCCTTCTCCATTTATCCGAAAATGGACTTTGAGCACCAAGGTATGGTGTGGAAAAGGCATTCCAGGTTGAATTCTAAGATGGCCGAATACACAAACAGACATGGCCAAACTAACTAGTCTCATGACTAACCTGCTTGGCGACCTGGGTTTTCTGAATTGTGCAAAAGGTTTGAAGTCAGCAGAGATTGAATGGCCCTGGACTGAAAATACCTCTTCTGGCCTGCTCTCCCTCCCTTTCTCATGGAACTCCAACTCCACTGAAGACACATGAACCCCAAGAGAGAAAGGTCTCCTGCACAGCGTAATGTTTAAGAATAATACTGGGCCACAAGGAAAAGCAAGGTCTAACTACAATCAGGGACTCTGCAGCGAGCTCGAAGAACCATAACAAAAACTCGTGTTCAGATACTGCCGCAAACTTTTCCACTTCATTGTTTCTGCTCTTTTCTGCCTCTCCTGCATGTGTGTCTTGCGTATGCACGCTAGCGTGGGTGCATCTTGTATCCCTATGCGTTAAGTTTAATAGAATTTCAACGTTTCTTCTTTAAACCTAAGATAACATGTTTTGGGATGGTTTCCTTGCCTTATAATTGGAAAGCAGTGAACAAGGATTCACAAGGGGGGAACTTTAAACAGGGTGTGTTTATAATTAAACCCTGTTCCGTTAAGATCAGGTGAAGGCTGAGATGGAAAGTTAGACCCCTTTCTCACCAGATCGTAACACTATTCTGATTTATCATTCTTTGGTGCACAGTGAATGACCTCAAACCTCCCCACATTGAACTCCATATCCCACAGTTTATCAAATCAGTTAAGCTATCGACAACTCATTTGTACAATTTTCTTTCCATCTACACTATTTACTGAGTCACTGAACTGACAGTCGTCAGCAAACCTAGATGTATGGACCTCGGCTCCTTAATTCAAATTATGTGGAAATACAGTGAAAAGCTGTGCCCTCAGTCCAGATCACTGGGAGGCACTAATAATCACATCCTGTATTGGATTGCTTTCGTACTTCAATTCAAATATTTACTTTAAACACCAAAGTACACAAGAAGCTCATGTAACGGTAGAGAATTCGGTCCTTAACTGCACATCACATAAAAAGATTCCAGTATCTGTTTCTTCCATGTATTATTGTTTAGTTGTAGTATGCACATAATGTAGAGATCGAAGGTATTATTGGTTTAAGTGTTGTGAATATAGAACTGTATGTACAGGTTCCGTAACCTGTTTGATCTCATCGTGAGCACATCCCACAAATAACCCAGGACATTAATATACACAGGTAGGGTGGACACTCATTCCCACAGCTGGCATTGTTCAATCTATCTGCAATACATAGAACACATAAAATTGAGTACCTCTTCCAGACCAGAACCCACGCTATTTGAAATTTCATCTCTTGTAATTTTAAAGTCCAGAGTTAGATTGTGGATTTGCTCAATCAACAAAACTACACCATCAACACTGCGATTTATAATCTGCAATTAACTAGAATGGCTTGTGATTCCAAGAAATCCAGTCCAAACTGATACAACATAACATCAATACATTTTCAACGAATCCCTCTGATAGTAAATAAATTGAACTGCAGTGAATCAGAGAAGGGGATGTTAAAGGGTGATCAGCAAATTCAGTTCAGTTGCGAGACCTCTGAAGCAGCGTCAGATCCCCATAAGGAAATACTTTATCAAAGTGATAACCAATAAAATATTGAAATTCCAGTGAATCCCACTCATGGGGTCAAAATAGGTGACGAGTGGAAAATGTTGTGACCCTCACACACGTCACGAAGTCGCAGAGCACCTGTGATTCTAAATTCGTGGCTTATTAACATGGCCCAGGCGGCTGTTCCCGAACTAATGATAACGTGGAGGGAGAGGCGAGCCATCCCTCCGTCCCTGGCAAGGGCTTTCAGCACCAATGCTCAGTTGCCGACGTCTTTTTTAATGGGATTATAGCCCTAAATGATTGTTCAAATTTTTAGAGACACGCTTATTTCAACGTTTATAAAATTTAGTTAAAAAAAAATAAATGCCCTCTCCCACCACCCCCAATGGCATTACACATTATTCCTGCCCTTTACAACCCGCCCCCGCCCCACCCCCAACCCGCCCCCGGAATACCTACCGTTAATTTGCTAACTTCCCTCCGCCCCCACCCCCTTACATTTCGGCATCTTTGTCCTTTCCCCCTTCCCATTACCCCTTCGACCAATCCGTAGCATTGAAATCCCGCTTCCCTTCCCACACTAGGAAAATCACCTCCACCCCTCCCCACAGCTGTGGCGCCTCCTGATTCGAAGGTACGGCATTCCCGCCGCCGGATGAAAATCCAAACCTGCTGGCAGAATCACTGTGGCCTGCATATTAATAAAAGGGAAGTATCCATTTGCATATTCTAATGCAGTTCCTGTCGCCAAGCAGCGGGGAGGCTGCCACGGGGTCTCATCCGCCGCTGAGTTCAGGACGGGACCAGCAGCTGGGTCGGTTACGGGCCTAACCCCGCTGTGTCTTTCATGTCCCCATCCCCCCTCCCCTCCCCTCGCTCCACCCCCGCCACCGGTACCAGCGTTGGTGAACCTTTACAATCCAGCCGTTGATGTTGGGGAAAGAGGACACGAAGCCGCCTCATTGTAAATTACCGAAATTAGAATCGTGAAATAATATCTCAGGCCAGGTTAGTTCCACAACTCCTGATGGTCTGATAACTGCTCGTACAACCTTGATGGGAACACACCTAGACTGCTGTGTACAGTTTTGTTCCCCTTATTTAAGGACGAATACACATAAATTGAGGGAAGTTCAGAGCAGCCTCACTCTGATGACTCTGATGTGTGTTAAAAGGGGCTGTCTTGCGAGGAATGGTTGAAGCGTTTCAGCCTATATACTTCAGAGTTTAGAAGTATGGGAGACATATTGAAATACGAAATTCTGAGGAAGAATGGTGAGACGATGTTGCCCCTTGAGGGGTAATCAAGAACTTGGGAGGTGGGGTGGGCGCAAAAGGTGCACATTTCAGGTGGAGCTGAGGAGGAATTCATTTTCTGTGAGAGTCATGAATCTTTCGAATTCTGGACCCCAGAGAGCAGCAGAGGCTGAGTCATTGATTATATTCAAGGAGAAGGTCGAGAGATTTTTGAACTACAGGCTATTCAAGAATTGTGGAGAATAAGGGAGAAAATAGTTTTCAGGCAGAGATCAAATGACAAATGATCTTAATGTATTGTGGAGCAGGTTCGAGGGGCCAAATGGCCTACGCTGGTTCCTATTGCTTATATTCTTACACACTTATCCCGGGCACCTGATTCCAATACATTAATTTGAGATATTAATCTGAGCCCATTCTCAGGGATGGAACAACATAAATCATTACACTTAAAGGATGTCATACAAGCCCGAGCATTTAGAATATGAGGAATTCTATCAACGGGCAAAACATTTATCACAGTGAATAGTCCAATACTAATGCAAGGATTTGTTGAACATAGATCATCAAAGTCAATATGCTTCTGCTACAACACCAAATGTTCAGAGCCATCGGACAGCCCATCATTCAACAGAGCAGACAATTGCGTAAAACATTCAGCAAGTAAGACATTATCAAATACAACAGTCGATTTAACATTGATTTGCTACAATAACAGCTGGAGATAGCAGCTTACCGGGAACTCCAATGGTTGCAAGAACTGGATAGTAAATATCTACAATCTGGTATATTACTGGATATCCCATTTCTGCGAGAAGCACCAACTGATGTTGTTCTGAAATACGGAGCTCTGGTCGTCATTCTGAGCTGATACATATTCACAGTCCCTGTTTTATATAGGGGATAAGTCTCGACTGACATGGTTATTCCCCTGATCATTGCTATTAGTGACAGACACTGGAACAAACACATTACATCGGCAGCTTTGTCTGCGATGTTAATAAAATGGTACATAGAACATGAATATCTTAAAGTCCAGCAAAATAACTTAATCAGACCTCTCTTGGGGATAAGGCCGATACATGTAAGCATACAAGACAGATCCCACAATAATGAGCGGCTTCACATGCAGGCTTCATGCAATTGTAATGACAATGTTCACTCCTAATGATTCATGAATAAATGCTACAGAGTTTTCCAGAGTATATACTGAATCCAGGGACACAAGCAGTTCAATGTGAACTTTGACACGACGGCAGTTAGATACATGCTCAGGGTTGCAGCTGAGAACTTACTATGGGTGATAGTAGGGGCAGACTCTGAGTGTGCTCCATTGACAACCCTCTCGCTGCTATTTTATGCAAATAAAATAATTGTAAATAAAACAGTAGCTAAAGACGAGTAAAATTAGAAGTGGGCCATCTCCTGAGACTATTCCTCCAGTTCACTCCTCACTGGGGCCCCAACATCCACCTTCCTTCTATCCAAAACTCTACCATACATCTCCATCCCCCAAAAGGTCCAGCAGCTCACACAACGCAATGATTTTCACTGACCTACATTACATCTCAAATTGCTCAACAGCTTACATTTAAAATTCTGGTCCTCACCTTAAAACCTGGTCGCGGTCTCGAAATTCACTATCTCCACCCTCTCTTCCAAACCGGCATCAGACCTCGCCCGTGATCTCTCCATATCTCTTACATTGGGCAATTTTGGTGGGACTGCCATTTCTTGGTTCATGTCTTACCGATACAATAAAAGCCACAACTTCCCCCGCAATGAATTCCCTCCACCCACCAGCCTGTGCCTGACCTTCCTAGTTTGCCTCCTCCTTCTCCACATCGACATGTTATCCAATGCCAACAGCACCGACAGACATGAGGTCAGCTTCCATATGTGTGCGGGAAACACCATGGTCCAGCTCTCCGCCAACTCTCTCGACCTTCCACTGCCTCTGTGTGACCATACTACAAATGTCTGTTTAGCTGCAGCTTCAGTTTTCTCCAACTAAATATATGAAATACCAGAGCAATCATATTTCTCTCTACCACAGAGTCCATACTCATTTCACTGACACCATTCCCCATCCTAGCTATTGTGCCAGGCTCAGTACGATGTTTTTTAACGTTTATTCTGTTGGTCCCTGATCTGAACCTCAGATCTCATAAGCCTTCGATCATAAACTATACCCATTTGCACCTCCCTAACATCGCTAGCCACTCGCACTGTCTTAGTCCATCTGGCACTGAAACACTCAATCACTGCTTCCATATCTGCATCTTGGAGGTGAGGACGTGGAAAACTATTGGAGAAAATTCGTGATTTTCTTACACTGTGGAACTGTTTGGCACCATCGTGTTGATAATCCTCTTCAGAGGATTAGTACGGAATATTGTTATAATATAAACTAACTGACCTGTAATCTTTTAGATATACAAACATAGAATGTGATTTAATTGTTGTTCATGTTTAATTTGCATTAAATCTTGAATTGAGAATAGAAGACTCCACGCTGGAGGACGTGATTTGGAGATGAAAGATGAGATTGACCAAGGGGAAATTCCTCGTAGCTCTGACTTGGCGAAGTATGGCGAACCTGAAAATGTAAAATTAGTGAAGAGGGAGTAGAAGTTTACATTGTGCAATTTGAGCTATTGCCACAATATGGAGTGGCCGAAATCATCTTAGACAAGCTCCTGGAGACCCTTTTTAAAGGAAAATCTTTGGAAGTGTATTCATCTCCTTCAGATTATCACTGACGTGACTATAACAAAGTAGACTTTTCCCAATGCATAATAATTGATGTTGCCGTAATGGGAAGTGGGTGACCCTGGCACAACCAACATTTACTGCCCATCCCTAATTGCCCTTGACAGCTGAATGGCTTGCTGGGCCATTTCAGAAGCCAGTTACGAGTTAACAATATGGATGTGGGTCTGGAGTCACATGCAAAGCAGACATGCATATTTCCTTCCCTGAAGGTCAACTAGGCGGGTGTTTGCGACACCCTATGTCAGTTTACATGGCACCATTACTGAAAATAGCCTTCAATTACAAATTGTCTTTTATTAGTTAAGTAATTTTATTAATTAATTGAATTGAAATAAATTTGCACCAGCTCCGGTTTTGAGATTTGAACCAGTGTTGTCATCTTGTACGGGCTTTACAACACTCTTAATGCAGATATGACCACTAGTCACTGGTAAATATTGCTTTACACCGATCACAAACCACTCGCTTCTCTGCAGAAAAAGCAGAACAGAGAAAGCCAGGTTGTTTCAAGAAGAATTTTGTTACAGGCAGTTGCACATGAAATTGTACATCTTGCAGAGAAAAGCAATGTCATTGCTAATGCTCTGACCAGAGTTCGAAGAGAGGCAAGTCTGAAGGAAAGGTCTGAATTGTGAGAATTTTGACTTGTCTGAATTCTATTAATCTTACATTTGTTATTGGTAAATTTAGTAAAATTGTCGGCTGTCCCTTGATTCGAGGACGACGTCTACACAGGTTCACAATTGGCTGCCATGGGTCATCATGTGACTGAATAGACCAATTCTCGACCCACAGATTTTTGGGCACGTGGGACAGGACTTCACACGAGGTAGTGGGATCCCGAGAGTGGGATTTGATTCCTTTTCTTTCCTGCTCTGTCGCCACTCTGCCTCATCATTAAGGCGATTGGATTCAAAGCATGATTGACAAGTTGTCACCATTTTGAACGGTTGGTAGCAAATTCCTCCCAGTCATCAATATCAAAGCTGCCACGCTTCAGAGAGAGCTTCTGAGTTTCTTTGAAGCATTTCCTTTGTCCTCCCTGGAGGACATTTGAGAATTGGGAAAACAGGACCTGGCGGGGGATACGATTTTCGAGCATCCAAATGGAGTATCTTGTTTTTCTCAAGGAAATTTGCGTGAATGCTTGTGGAGCTGGTTTAAAAAATGAAACTAGCGTGTTTTCGATGGTTCTTCCCGTTAATCTGGAGGATGCAGAAAAGAGTCATAGCTGATGAAATTTCTCGGGCGCTTTTATGTGTCGCTGATACACAGTTCAGGTCTCACTGCAGAACAGGAGTACGGTGATGACAACTGTTTGTACAATAGCACTTTTTCTAACTTGCAGAAGTCTCTACCGGCAAACACTCTCTGCTGCAGTTTGCAGATGGCTGAGCTGGCATAGCTGATCTAGTGTTGGATCTCCCCATCAATGGCTGCCTTTTGAGAGAGGTGGCTGCCAAGCTATGGGAAGTTTTCAACGCATTCCAGGGTCTCTCTTTCAACATATATCGGATATGGAATATTTGGATAACCACAAATAGATTGATATAACAGTTTTTTTGGCAACATTACAGGACATTCAAGTCCCTTCCGTGTAGAATTGAAGAGATCGAGAGTGACTTTGAAATCTGGAGCAGTATGGGCAATGACACTGCAGTCATCCACAAACTGTAGACCATGTATGTCTAAGTTTAAGTTTGGCACAGAGGCGACTGAGGCGAAAGAGTTTTCCATCTAGGCCAAATTTGAAGCCCCCACCAGAGTGCAGTTGAACTTTGATGAGGCGAGCAGCTACTGTCAGCTAAATAGTATATAGTATTAATAAAATATAGTATGTGTTTTATGATTGCATGTCACCTCTGCTGTACACAATAAGTTACTTGTAAAAAAAAATGTTCACAGTATCAAGATCGTATTGTATTTTCTAACCGTTTCAACGAAGCCCTTACTGCAGTAAGGCATTCCTTTTCCCAATGCGGAGGTGTGATGACTACTAGGCCTGGATGTAATGCCACCCCACTCTTAGAGATAGAATAGGAAGTGTGTGTCCCATAGATGTGCGATGTCTGGAAGGGGAGGAAGGGACCGTCATCTTTCAATTGCACTGCTACAAATTGGGAGTGGAAAAATGCTTCCACGGCCAGAGGCCGATTGAGGGCCCTAAGAGGCCTATTATTACCTGCTTAAGGGCCTATTCCTGCCGCTGGTGGAATTAAGATCAGTAAAATGAGTGTCCTCCCTATAGGCGCGGCTGTCTTCCTCCGTGGGCAATCTGTGGCACACAAAGTGCCCCATCAGAGAACAGCCCACCCCTTCGAAAAGCCCGCCTTCCTACATTCATTACCCACCCTCCTTCCCCATCATCCGTGCCTGCCAGACTGTGAGCTGTGTCATTCTGAGTCACTAAAATTAGATTTATAAAGTACGACTACCGAACAGGCTAGTTCCACAGGGTGAAAATGTTCTTGGAACGTTGGTGGCGAGACACCTTGAGTACTGTTTCCAATTGTAGTCCTCTTACTTCAGGAGCAATATACACGCATTGAAGGCAGTTCGGAGAAGGTTTATTGGGCAGATTTCCAGGGTAAAGGGGCAGCTTTGTATGGACTGGTTGAGCTAGGATACTTTAAAGGTAAGATGTATTGAAACATATAACATTATGACTACTCCAGTTCAGTTCCTGGTCAATGGTAACCACCAGGATGTTGATCATGGGGGATTCAGCACTGGTAATGCCATTGAACGTCAAGCGTAGATTGCTAGATTCTCTCTTGTTGGAGATGGTCATTGCCTCCATCCAGTATTATTCTTGTTAACTTCTTAGCGGTTTTATACTACTTAGTGACTTGCCAGGCTATTTCAGAGTCAACTATACTGCCGTGGGTCTGGAGTCACATGTCAGCAGATTTCAATCCCTGAAGGCAACAAATGAACCAAATGGGCATTTATAGCAATCGATGATGGTTTCATGGCCATTATTAAATCAGCTTTCCATTCCAAATTTACTCTGTGAAATCAAATTCCACTTCCTCCTGAGGGGAGATTTGAACCTACGTCCCCAAAGCAGCAGCTCCTGGGTGCGTGGGTTACTAGTTTATCGACAATAGCACTCTACCATCGCCTGCCCTACGCTGTGGTGCTGTCTCTATATTGGGTGACCGATTGGTTGATTGCTTTATGGAGCACTTCCGCTCATTCCAAAAACATGATGCTGAGGTTCTGGTCGCTTGCCATTTCAGCACCCCACACCGGCTCTCATACCCACATTTAGGTCCTTGGCCTGCTGCAGTGTTCCAGTTAACATCAATGCAAGCTCGAGGAGCAGCAACTGATCTTTTAGTTAGGCACTCTACAGCTTTGCGGGCTGAACACTGAGTTAAATAATTTTAGAGCATGTCTGGCCTTTGTTGCCTTTATATTTTTTAAATATTTTTTTATTGTATTGTATTTTTTAACCATGTGCCTGTTCGTCGTGCGGACAGAGTTGCTCATAACTTTGCTATCAACACTGTCTCTGGACGAATGCTTTGTCTTTCAATGGAAGCATTAACACCCTCTTCACTGTTGCCTCAGGACGACTTCTTATTTTATCTCTCCTGACCTCTGCCGTATCACACACATTCCCTTTTTATCGCTTCCGCACCAAGCCACCCCTGCTCCTTCACTTGCTATAAAACCTAATTCCTTTCCAAGGCTTGCCAGTTCTCATGAAGGGTCACAGACCTGAAACGTTAATTCTGCTTCTCTGTCTGCAGATGCTGCCTGACCTGTTGAGTATTTCCCAGCACTTCTGTTTTTATTTCATAGTAATTGAAATGCTTTCTGTTGTAACTTTGAAGTTCAGAGTTAGTCTGTGGGCTGGGTCAACAAAGAAACGCAACAACGCTGCGTTTCATAATCTGCAAATAACGAGAGGGGCTCTGGATCCCAACAAATACAATGCACAACAGAAAATGAACATTTTTACTATTAAATTGAAGTCAGGTGAAGTACATAAATTCATCCGCAGTGAATCAGAGAAGGAGATGATAAAGTGTCAGCAGCAAACTCTGTTCACCTGCCAGAACTTTGCAGCAGCATTCGGTTCACACAAAGAAATAATACAACAACAGTGATGACCAATAGAAATACTGAAATCCAAGTGAGACATGATGTTGGGGAAGGCAGAAACTACTGCCTCCTTGTAACACTGAGACTGCGAACTGTGTTATTATAAATCACCAAAATTATGTTTATGAAGTAATATTCCAAGACAGGTTTGTTCCACAAAGTGAAACTTTTAACAACTCCTGATAGTCTGGTGATTGTTCTTAAACATTGTTTGGACTACATCTATAATACTGTGTCTAGTTTTGGTCTCCTTAAGGAGAGTACGCATGCATTGAGGGCAGTTCAGAGAAGGATCACGATTCGACTCCTGGGGTTGAGGGGCTCTCTTGTTGGGAAAGGTTGAACAGGTTTGGCCGATGCTCTTTTGAGTTTAGAAGTATGAGAGAAGTATTGAAACATGCTAAAGTGTGAGGGAACTTGACTGGGGGATGGTAAGAGGAACATTTCCCTCGAGGGGGAATCCAGAACTGGGCGAAATAAGTCGAGCATTTCAGAAGGAGATGAGGAGGAATTTGTTTTCTAAAAGGGTGATGAATCGTTGGAATTCTCGAGCCCAGAGAGCGGTGGAGGCTGAGCCATTGATTCTATTCAGGCTATGATGGAGAGAATTTGAACTCTCGTGGATTCTGTGGTGATGACGAAGAAACAGGAAAGAGAATTTGAGGCCAAGATCAGATCAGGAATGATCCTATAGAAAGGCGAAGAAACTCGAGGGGCCGAATGGCCTACGCCTTCTCCTATTGCTTATATTCTTGCATACATAATCCTTGCATCTGATTCCAGTACAATTAGTTTTGACATTAACCAAATAAAACTCTCGGGTTTGATTAACAAAATCATGACAGACATAAAGAAACTCATACAAGCCCGAACATCTAAAATCTGAGGATATTCCATCATCCAACAACACATCCAGTAAAGAGAATAAACCAGTAATAATGCAAGGAATTGACTAACAGTGATCAAAGTTATTATGCAGCTGCTACAGAACCAACTGAACAGAGACTTATGACAATCCGTCATTCAAATGATCAAAGTGAAAAGACGGCTGTGTCAAACATGCAGCGAGTAAAGCACTTTCAGATACAGCAATCAAATAATGCTAATTTAAGCCATTAACAGCTGGAGAAAAAGTGGCTTACCGGAAACTCCAAAGGCTGAAAGAATGGGATAGTAAATATGTCTTATCTTATGCATTACTGGATATTTAGCTTATTTGCGAAGCAACAAACAACACGAAAAACGGAAAGAAGGTACCAGCCCTTCGCTTTGCAAGCTGGAACGTCAGAACTATGTGTCCTGGCCTGTCGGAAGACCTTACACAAATCAACGATTCTCGGAAGACCGCCATCATTAACAACGAGCTCAGTAGATTCAATGTGGACATTGCAGCACTTCAGGAGACTCGCCTCCCCGCGAGTGGCTCTCTAGCAGAGCAAGACTACACCTTCTTCAGGCAGGGTAGGGATAATGAAGAACCAAGACAGCATGGAGTGGGCTTCGCCATCAGAAACTCCTTGCTCAGCATGATAGAGCCTCCCTCAAATGGCTCGGAACGCATACTGTCCATCCGACTGCTCACCACCTCTGGTCCAGTACACCTACTCAGCATCTATGCTCCAACACTCTGCTCCCCACCTGAAGCTAAAGACCAGTTCTATGAACAACTCCATAACATCATTAGCAGCATCCCCAACACCGAACACCTATTCCTGCTGGGGGACTTTAATGCCAGGTTTGGGGCCGACCATGACTCATGGCCCTCCTGCCTTGGGCGCTATGGCATTGGAAGGATGAATGAGAATGGACAGAGACTGCTTGAGTTGTGTACCTATCATAACCTCTGCATCACCAACTCGTTCTTTCACACTAAACCCTGTCACCAGGTTTCATGGAGGCACCCAAGATCACGTTGTTGGCACCAGCTAGACCTCATTGTCACAAGGCGAGCCTCTTTAAACAGTGTTCAAATCACACGCAGCTTCCACAGTGCGGACTGCGACACCGACCACTCCCTGGTGTGCAGCAAGGTTAGACTCAGACCAAAGAAGTTGCATCATTCCAAGCAGAAGGGCCACCCGCGCATCAACACGAGCAGAATTTCTCACCCACAGCTGTTACAAAAATTTCTAAATTCACTTGTAACAGCCCTTCAAAACACTCCCACAGGGGATGCTGAGACCAAGTGGGCCCACATCAGAGACGCCATCTATGAGTCAGCTTTGACCACCTACGGCAAAAGTGCGAAGAGAAATGCAGACTGGTTTCAATCTCATAATGAAGAGCTGGAACCTGTCATAGCCGCTAAGCGCATTGCACTTTTGAACTACAAGAAAGCCCCCAGCGATTTAACATCCGCAGCACTTAAAGCAGCCAGAAGTACTGCACAAAGAACAGCTAGGCGTTGCGCAAACGACTACTGGCAACACCTATGCAGTCATATTCAGCTGGCCTCAGACACCGGAAACATCAGAGGAATGTATGATGGCATGAAGAGAGCTCTTGGGCCAACCATCAAGAAGATCACCCCCCTCAAATCTAAATCGGGGGACATAATCACTGACCAACGCAAACAGATGGACCGCTGGGTTGAGCACTACCTAGAACTGTACTCCAGGGAGAATGCTGTCACTGAGACTGCCCTCAATGCAGCCCAGCCTCTACCAGTCATGGATGAGCTGGACATACAGCCAACCAAATCGGAACTCAGTGATGCCATTGATTCCCTAGCCAGCGGAAAAGCCCCTGGGAAGGACAGCATTACCCCTGAAATAATCAAGAGTGCCAAGCCTGCTATACTCTCAGCACTACATGAACTGCTATGCCTGTGCTGGGACGAGGGAGCAGTACCCCAGGACATGCGCGATGCCAACATCATCACCCTCTATAAAAACAAAGGTGACCGCGGTGACTGCAACAACTACCGTGGAATCTCCCTGCTCAGCATAGTGGGGAAAGTCTTTGCTCGAGTCGCTCTGAACAGGCTCCAGAAGCTGGCCGAGCGCGTCTACCCTGAGGCACAGTGTGGCTTTCGTGCAGAGAGATCGACTATTGACATGCTGTTCTCCCTTCGTCAGATACAGGAGAAATGCCGTGAACAACAGATGCCCCTCTACATTGCTTTCATTGATCTCACCAAAGCCTTTGACCTCGTCAGCAGACGTGGTCTCTTCAGACTACTAGAAAAGATCGGATGTCCACCAAAGCTACTAAGTATCATCACCTCATTCCATAACAATATGAAAGGCACAATTCAACATGGTGGCTCCTCATCAGAGCCCTTTCCTATCCTGAGTGGTGTGAAACAGGGCTGTGTTCTCGCACCCACACTTTTTGGGATTTTCTTCTCCCTGCTGCTTTCACATGCGTTCAAATCCTCTGAAGAAGGAATTTTCCTCCACACAAGATCAGGGGGCAGGTTGTTCAACATTGCCCGTCTAAGAGCGAAGTCCAAAGTACGGAAAGTCCTCATCAGAGAACTCCTCTTTGCTGACGATGCTGCTTTAACATCTCACACTGAAGAATGCCTGCAGAGTCTCATCGACAGGTTTGCGTCTGCCTGCAATGAATTTGGCCTAACCATCAGCCTCAAGAAAACGAACATCATGGGGCAGGATGTCAGAAATGCTCCATCCATCAATATTGGCGACCACGCTCTGGAAGTGGTTCAAGAGTTCACCTACCTAGGCTCAACTATCACCAGTAACCTGTCTCTAGATGCAGAAATCAACAAGCGCATGGGTAAGGCTTCCACTGCTATGTCCAGACTGGCCAAGAGAGTGTGGGAAAATGGCGCACTGACACGGAACACAAAAGTCCGAGTGTATCAGGCCTGTGTCCTCAGTACCTTGCTCTACGGCAGCGAGGCCTGGACAACATATGCCAGCCAAGAGCGACGTCTCAATTCATTCCATCTTCGCTGCCTTCGGAGAATACTTGGCATCAGGTGGCAGGACTATATCTCCAACACAGAAGTCCTTGAAGCAGCCAACACCCCCAGCTTATACACACTACTGAGTCAGCGGCGCTTGAGATGGCTTGGCCATGTGAGCCGCATGGAAGATGGCAGGATCCCCAAAGACACATTGTACAGCGAGCTCGCCACTGGTATCAGACCCACCGGCCGTCCATGTCTTCGTTATAAAGACGTCTGCAAACGCGACATGAAATCGTGTGACATTGATCACAAGTCGTGGGAGTCAGTTGCCAGCATTCGCCAGAGCTGGCGGGCAGCCATAAAGACAGGGCTAAATTGTGGCGAGTCGAAGAGACTTAGTAGTTGGCAGGAAAAAAGACAGAGGCGCAAGGGGAGAGCCAACTGTGCAACAGCCCCAACAAACAAATTTCTCTGCAGCACCTGTGGAAGAGCCTGTCACTCCAGAATTGGCCTTTATAGCCACTCCAGGCGCTGCTTCACAAACCACTGACCACCTCCAGGCGCGTATCCATTGTCTCTCGAGATAAGGAGGCCCAAAAGAACTGGATATTTAGCTTATTTGCAAAGCATTGTCCGGTGTTGGTCTGAGAATCAGAGCTCTGGCAGTCACTATGAACTGGTCCATTCTAACAGACAGTGATTTATACAGGGGATAAGTCTCCAATGACATGGGCTATACCCCTGATCATTGCTATTAGTGGCAGTCAATTGAACAAACATATTGCATCAGCAACTTTGACAGCATTGTAAATAAAATGGTGCATACAAACAAACATCTCAAAATCCAGCAAATTATCTTCATCAGACCTCTGCCGGGGATAAGACTGAAAACGGTAATCATACAAGATTGATTCCACAATAATGCACAGCAGAGTTTGCTGGTTTAAAATAATTGCAATGATAATATTCATTCGTAACGATTCATTTATAAATGTCACCGATGTCTCCTCAGTACACACTGAATCCAAGAACATAAGCAGATAAAATGAGAAACTTTACAAGAAAACAGTTTAATCCATGTGTGAGATTGCAGCTGATAACTTAGTGCAGGTGTCATTGGGAGAATGATACTCCTCTCTCTGTTATTTGTATTGCACATATTTAGTGGTTTGTTCTACTGTGGCTTCTGTAAAAATAGAACTGTGCCACTGCCGGACAATATCCCTCTGGTTCACTCCTGACTGGCAACAGGATCTAAAACTTCCTTCCTTCCAACACTGTGCTGTACAACTCCATCCCTCAACAAGTCCAGCTCGCCCAACACTGTCGCATTCACTGACCCTGATTAGATCTCAATCCGCCCAACAACTTACATTTGAAATTATTATTCCCAATTAAGATCCCGTCATGACCTAAGCCATCATCATCTCTATTCCTGTAAAACTGCATCAAAACTCACCCGTGATCGCTCCATACCTCCGACGTTGGCCGCTTATGGAAGGACTGCCCTTGCTTGGTTCTTAACTCACTGATCTGATCATAGCCAGAGAATCTCCAGCAATGGCTATTCCTCCCACTACCAACACTGTTCAATCACCAGCCCCTGAACTTACGGTTTTTGCATCCTCCTCTTCCACTTCTGCACTCTTTCCAACGGCAACAACAACGACAGACATGGGGACGGCAAAAACAACGACAGGCATGGGGTCATCTTTTGCATGTGTGCTGACAACACACAGCTCCAGCTCTCCACCATCATTCTCGACCCTCCACTCCCTTTGTGTGATCAGACAACAACTGTCAGTTTTGTGTGAGCTGCAATTTTCTCCAGTTTAGTTTAGTTTAGTTTAGAGATACAGAACTGAAACAGGCCCTTCAGCCCACCGAGTCTTTGCCGACCATCAACCACCCATTAAGACTAATCCTACACTAATTCCATATTCCTACCACATCCCTACCTGTCCCTATATTCCCCTACGACCTACCTATACTAGGGGCGTTTTCTAATGGCCAATTTACCTGCAAGTCTTTGGCATGTGGGACGAAACCGAAGCACCCGGAGGAAACCCACGCAGACACAGGGAGAACTTGCAAACTCCACACAGGCATTATCCGGAATTGAACCCGAGTCGCTGGAGTTCTGAGGCTGCGGTGCTAACCACTGCGCCACTGCACCACCCAACGTACATAACACCAAATCAATCATCTTTTGCCCTCCCACAAACTCCACCGACCTCATCCCCTTCGTAGTTGTTGTATCAGGCAGCAAATGATGTTTTGTAACATTTACCCTATTCGTCCTTCCGATCTGAGCTTCCGATCTCAGATCTCTTGAAAAAT
Organism: Heterodontus francisci; assembly: GCF_036365525.1. Classification (NCBI taxonomy): domain Eukaryota; kingdom Metazoa; phylum Chordata; class Chondrichthyes; order Heterodontiformes; family Heterodontidae; genus Heterodontus; species Heterodontus francisci. The sequence goes on along the minus strand of NW_027141158.1, from coordinate 482,848 downwards.
AAAGGATGCCTACATCTGCCTCCCTAAAATGACGGTCTCGAGCCCTGTCTGAGCCCATCAGCCACTGATAAAACATATATTGGTCAACTCTACCTCCTCTCGGACAATCTGCCACCTCCTCATTCCTCTGAAACTCGCCTCTCTGTGGGACTTCTTTCCTTATTTTCACAGTTATCTATCTGATCAGATACAGAATCTCCAGTAATGGAACCTCCCCTCATCCCACATCAGCATTACCTTTGATGTTTCAATTCATCCTCAATGATAAATTTCCAGTGAGCATTCACCGGCAGGTGTGGGCCATGATATTACTTCTGCACTGATGACATCCATCTCTCTCGCTCAAAGCTGCCCCTACTGTCTCTGTGTTATCAGACTATTTATGCAACATACTGTTTTGGATGATCACAATTTTCTTCTATCAAACATCGACAGGACTAAATCCATCACCTTTCATCCCAGTCACAAACTGTCCATCCCAGTCACAAATTTCAATATACATGATGGCTTCTGGCTCCGAGTTCCACTCAGTGCACGAATTGTCCCCAAATTATGCTCCATACACATGTGTCCCTCCGTTAAATAGATCACTTCCTTCCAACTCAGCAGCACCTGCGGCTCCACTTTTGTCTCAGCCCAACAGATATTGAAACACTCGTCTATGTCTTTGTCACATTCAGACTCGACTGTTCGAATGGACACCAGACTGACCTCCCATGCTCCACCTCCCTTTCACTTATTGATCCAAAACATTGTTGCCTTTTTCCTATGCCATACTAAGTTTCAGATCACTGGGAGACAACAATAATAATATCCTGACAATTTCAGCACATAGCCTTTGACACTAATCTGTTGCCTTGCTCCAAGCCAATTTCCCAGCCCAGCCAACAGGTTGCCTCACCAATCATTGCTCTCTTTACTGATCTACATTTGATGGAGGACCCCGAAGCCTCGAGTTTATTTTTCTTTACAATGCATTTCAAAACGCGCACGACCTCCTCTAACCCGACTAATACAATTGGATACTGAGCCTCCGATAATGTGAATCTCAACGTTGTCAACCAGCCTTTTCAGAGAACAACAAAGAACAATGAATAATACAGCACAGCAACAGGCCATTCGGACTCCCAAGCCTGCGCCGATATTGATGTTTGCCTAAACTAAAACTTTCTGAACTTCCGGGGACCATATCTCTCTATTCCCATCCTATTCATGTATTTGTCAAGATGCCTCTTAAACGTCGCTATCGTAGCTGTTTCCACCACCTCCCCTGGCAGCAAGTTCCAGGCACTCACCACCCTCTGTGTAAAGAACTTGCCTCGCACATCCCCTCTAAACTTTGCCCCTCTCACGTTAAGCCTATGTCCCCTAATAACTGACTCTTCCACCCTGGGAAAAAGCTTCTGACTATCCACTCTGTCCATGCCGCTCATAACTTTGTAAACCTCCATCATGTCGCCCCTCCACCCCCGTCGTTCCACTGAAAACAATCCGAGTTTATCCAACCTCTGCTCATAGCTAATGCCCTCCAGACCAGGCTACATCCTGGTAAACCTCTTCTGTACCCTCTGCAAAGCCTCCACGTCCTTCTGGTAGTGTGGCGACCAGAATTGCACACAATATTCCAAGTGTAGCCGAAAAAAAGTTATGTACAGCTGCAGCATGACTTGCCAATTTTTGTACTCTATGCCCCGACCGATGAAGGCAAGCATGCCATGTGCCTTCTTGACTACCTTATCCACCTGCGTTGCCACACCTGTGGACCTGTACGCCCAGATCTCTCTGCTTGTCAATACTCCTAAGGATACTGCCATTTACTGTATACATCCACCTGAATTAGACCGTCCAAAATGCATTACCTCACATTTGTCCGGATTATGCTTCATCTGCCAATGCTCCGCCCAAGTCTCCAACGATCTATATCCTGCTGTATCCTCTGAGAATCCTCATCACCGTCTACAACTCCACCAACCTTTGTGGCGTCCGCAATCTTACTAATCAGACCAACTACATTTTCCTCCAAATCATTTCTACATACGACAAGGAGCAAAGGTCCCAGCACGGATTCCTGACCCCACTAGTCACATCCCTCCATTCAGAAAAGCACCCTTCCACTGCGACCCTCTGTCTTCTATGACCGAGCCAGTGCTGTATCCATCTTGCCAGCTCACCTCTGATCCCGTGTGACGTCACGTTTTGTATCAGTCTGCCACGAGGGACCTTGTCAAAGGCTTTACTGAAGTCCATATAGGTAACATCTACTGCCCTTTTTTCATCAACCATCTTCGTCACTTCCTCATAAAACTCAATCAAATTAGTGAGATACGACCTCCCCTTCACAAAACCATGCTGTCTCTCGCTAATAAGTTCGTTTGTTTCCAAATGGGAGTAAATCCTGTCCCGAAGAATCCTCTCTAATAATTTCCCGACCACTGACGTAAGGGTCACCGGCCTATAATTTCCTGGATTATCCTTGCTACCCTTCTTAAACAAAGGAATAACATTGGCTATTCTCCAGTCCTCTGGGACCTCACCTGTCGCCAATGAGGATGCAAAGATTTCTGTCAAGGCCCTAGCAATTTCTTCCCTTGCCTCCCTCAGTATTCTGGGGTAAATCCCATCAGGCTCTGGGGAGTTATCAACCTTAATGCTTTTCAATACACCCAACACCTCCTCCTTTTCGATAATGAGATGACTGAGACTATCTACACTCCCCTCCCCACGCTCATCATCCACCAAGTCCTTCTCTTTGGTGAATACTGATGCAAAGTACTCATTTAGTACTTCACCCATTACCTCTGGCTCCTCACTTAGATTCCCTTCTCTGTCCTTGAGTGTGCCAACCCTTTTCCTAGTTACCCTCTTGCTCTTTATATACGAATAAAAATCCTTGGGATTTTCCTTAATCCTGTTTGCCAATGAATTTTCATGACCCCTATTAGCCCATCTCACTCTTTGCTTAAGCTCCTTCCTACTGTCTTTATATTCCTCAAGGGATTCTTCTGTTTCTAGCCTTCCAGCCCTTATGAATGCTTCCTTTTTCTTTTTGACCAGGCTCACAATATCCCGCGTTATCCAAGGTTCCCGAAACTTGCCAAACTTATCCTTCTTCCTCACTGGAACATGCTGGTCCTGAATTCTAATCAACTGACATTTGAAAGACTCCCACATGTCAGATGTTGGTTTACCCTCAAACAGCCGTGGGCACCCTGTTAAACGAGGGCTGCTGTGACACGGATTCCCTCGGATCCATGGTGTGCAGCAGAAATCTCAAAACCCTGGAGAGGTCGGCTGCGTTTGCTGAAAACGTAAAGACTAGGTGGCGCAGTACTTGCACATGGGCAAATTCAGTCTCTTCAGCTGGAACGTCTGCATCTGAGACGTTCAGGCAGTTGCCCGGATTAAAGATGGTGCTGCTCAATTTATCACAGAAAATGCTTATAGCTAGATAGTTCTAACAAACTAACCTTACATTAAGTTGGATGGAAGCCCAGTAATATGTTACTATGTAGTTATAGGATACTAAGTATAAACCTCAGATACATATAATATTCCAGTAACCCTATTAAGGAAAAAAAATCATGATTGAATTTACATGTTCTGATACTTTTGGGAGATAGTGAATTGGCACCCCGATCGATGGAAAAGAAAATCGGACAGAGTATAAACTCTGCTGCCAATTCGTTATTGTGATTCGATTTTATGACTGACCAGGATTTGATTTCACCCAATTGCAGCGAATAGTTAGCCGCTCTCCTCCTCTGCAACTCGCTTTCTCCCCTCCTGCATACAAGCCTCTTCCATCCCCCACGTCCTCAGCCGTTCGCTCCTGACCTTGCTGCTCCCCTTCACTCCCCTGCCCGATTGCTCCTCGCTTCTCGCCACCCCGCTTCCCATGACCCCCGTTACTGCCGCTAGCTGTAGGCCATACAGCTTCTTTCTTCTCGGCCACTAGGCCTCAGGTTTGCTGGTTCACCACACGCCGCCCAAAGAAGAAAAGCAGGCCGTGAAGTGATATGGGGCGAATTAGGAGCGAGCGGCCGAGAGGAGGAAGTGTTGAGGCCAGAAGGGACTTGCCAGGGAGGGAGGAGAGCGGCTAGTGGGGATGGAACGAGTGACGGGGATCGAAGTCCAGCCTCAAAGTCTCCAATTCAGCCGCTCCCTCCAGCCGAATTGGGGGACTGGAGAACCAATGACACGTTACTACGCATGCGCGAAGGCCAGGCGCATGCTCGAGAATAGCCCAGGTGCCGATATCTGATGATAATAAATTAAATAATAGAAAAATACTGCAGATACTTGAAATATGATATAAACCAATAAATGCTGGAAGTGTTCAGTCGGTCAGGCAGTATCTCTGGAGCAAGCAGCACAGTTAACGTCTCAAGTAAGTGACCCTTCATCAGTGGATCCGAAATGACATCATTTGCACCACTTGGTCCTGGCCCTTGCAAGACGTTTGTTGTGCATTTGCGAGGCTTGGAGCATCTGATGACCTTTGCAGATTCCTGCGTTGTCAGGAGTCAGCTTGGGAGAGATATCACCAGTGTGCTGGCACAAGCTCCTGCAAATTCAGTGGCAGGACAGCCGCTCCAATATCAGTGCCCTCTCTCAGGCCAACGTCCCCAGTGTCCAGACACTGTTCATAGTCACTCAGTTATGTTGGGCGGGCCACAAATATAACAGGCCTGACACAGGACTCCCAAAACAAGCTTTCTACTCTGCGCTTTGGCACAGCAAGAGGCTATCAGGAGAGCAGAGGAAATGCAACAATGACTTTAAAGCCTCCGTGACAAAATATTAACTCTGCACTGTTACGTGGAAATATCTTGCTCCAGCCTGCCCAAAATGGAGAGGAAGCATCCGTGAAGGTGCCAGCCAGTTCGAAAAACGTTGACATACTCAGACAGTGACCAGGTGCAAACAGCGGAAGGAACATTTGGAAATTCGAGCATCTCATTCACTCACCTCACCAAACACAACCTGTCCCAGCTGGAGTGGAAGAAAGTCATCCTCATTCCCGAGAGACTGCCTAAGTCTTTGCTAAACACTTTCTTGAAATCCACAGCAGCAACCTCCATTGCATTCTCATCATCAACATTCCCTTTTACCTCATCTAACAATTTAATTAAATACTTAATTGAGGTGGGCATGTTTGAATGAGATCAAAGTTGGGTATTTAAAGCCGAGATTATTCTTTCATGGGATTTGGGCATCACTGGCAGGGCCAGCATTTGTTGCCCAAGCATAATTTCCCTTAACAACCAAGGGTTTACTAGGCCTTTCCACAGGGAAGATAAGAGTCAACCACGTTTCTGTGGGTCTGGAGTGACATGTATGCCAGACCTTGTAAGGACGGCAGATTTCCTTCCCTAAAGGACATTAGATGGGTTATTACTACAGTTAATGATAGTTTCATGGCACCATTACTGACACCAGCTTTCAATTCCAGATTTTACTTTTAGTTTGGATTTTTGTATTGATTAATTGAATGTAAATTCCACCAGCTGTCGTGGTGGATTTTGAACTTGTGTCCCCAAGGTATTATCCTGGAAATCTGGATTACTAGCTCAGTGCCATCACTACTCCGCCACCAAGCAGTGAGAAAAATTAGCTATGCATGAACTAGTCAAAACCGATGAGAGGGACTCAAAGAAGTATTGAGCACAATACGTATTGAATACTTGGATCCTGTTCCGACTCTTTGGAAAATGAACTCAATTAATATCCATGCTCCGTTCCTTACTGTTACCCTGAAATTTATTTCCCTTACGGTATTTATGCAATTCTCTTTTGAATGTTAATATTCAATCTGAAATTAACAGCCTTTATCTGGTGCCATCAACCCACAACAAAACGCTGAGAAAAATTGTTTCCCCATGTAGCTCCTCAATGCACATTTTGGATTCGGAAAGGAACATGTGTGACTTTAAAAGAGAGATCTTCTGAGAAGAATGGGTAGCCTTAACGTTTCAGGCAGTGTACACTGCCCGTCGTCAGGAGAAATGACTCGCCCAGATAGAAGAAATAGCTTTATATCTGGTGGAGCATGGAAATGTGCGCAGGAGGATATTGCTAATCGGATATTACGTGTTCTCGTTCTTGCTGCTATTGGTAGCCGTATTGTGTTTCGTGGTATGTCGGTTTTGCTCTTCCTTCCACAATCAATGGTCACCTTTTGCTTTCCTCATTCCATTTCTTGCCTGCAACATTGCCTTATATAATATTCATTTGCAATACATACTCCATTAAATTTACTCTGCTTGCCCGCTGTTCCGGGGGCTGATGGAGCACACCTCCCATTCACACCAATACACATTTTTGCTGTGACTTCAGTTGAGAAATTTAGATCTGCCAGACGGTTTACATAAGAACATAAGAAATAGGAGCAATATTCGGCCATTCATCACCTCAAGCCTGCCCGCCATTCAATAAGATCATGGATGAGCTTCCCCAGGTCCCAACTCTTCTTTTCAGTCAGCTCCGCATACCCCTCCACTCCACGAGATTTCAAAAATCTATCTACGTCCTCCTTCAATATATTTAGTGGCCTAGCCTCCACAACTCTCTGAGGTGCAGAATCCCAGAAAATAACAACCCTCTAAGAGAAGAAATTCCTTTGCATCTCAGTATTAAATTTGTGCCCCCCTTATTCTGTAATTATGACCCCGAGTTCGAGATTCCCCCACAAGTGGAGATATAGTCTTAACATCTATCCTGTAAAGCCCCCTCAAAATCTTATATGTTTCAAAAAGGTCACCTCTTATTCTTCTAAACTCCAATAAATGAAGCCCGAACCTGTTCAGCCGTTCATGATAAGACAACCCCTTCATCCCAGGAATGAGCCTGGTGAACCTTTTCTGAACAGTCTCCAATGCTAGTATATCCTTCATTAAATATGTGGACCAAAATAGTACACAGTACTCCAGATGTGTCCACACCAATACCCTGGAACAAGACTTCCCTATTTTAAACTCTAAGCCCCAGGCAATAAAGGCCAACATTCCATTTGCCTTTCGAATTACTTGCTGCAGCTGCATGCAAACATTTTGTGTTTAATGTACAAGAGCACCCAGATCCCTCTGTACTGCAGTATTTTGTAGCCTTCACCATATAAATAATAATTTGTCTTATTTTCATCCCACCAAAGTGGATGACCTCACACGTTCCCACATTGAACTCCATCTGCCAAGTTTTCTTTTCTCCCCCCACTCACTTGACCTATCTTTATCCCTTTGCAGATTCTGTGTCCTCATCACAACATGCCTTCCCACCTAGTTTTGAATCATCAGCAAATTTAGATACACAACACTCTGTCCCTTCCTCCAAGTCATTGATATAGATAATAAATAGTTGATGTCCTAGGACCGATCCTTGTGGCACCCGATTAGTTACGGCTTTCCAATCTGAAAAAGACCCATTGATCACAATGCACTGCCTTCTGTGCTGTGTGATACACAAGCAAAGCTAGGCCTACGTGCGAAATGACAGCGAATGGATTGTTCACGAAATGTTCCTGAGGAACCTTCTGCCACAGGTGATGCTAAGATAAAGAAATGAATTGCTGATAATTGGCGCTTCTGTATAATATTTTGATGTGTATGGCTGACTGAAGACAGAGTTGCCAATGACGATTGAAATGTGCCGTTTTGGCAAGTTGGTTCAGCGCAACAAGATCCAAACTGTTCCTCCTTTATCATAAAAACTCATTTATAAAGTGGCCTTGAATCAATTGGAAGGCAAATGAACAGAACACTGGAGGTGAAGAATTCTTCTAATTCCAATGAAAAAAGGGCTAATCTGTTTAGCTGTTCTTGATAAAGACAAGGCTTCATCACAGGAAACAGCCTAGTAATTATTTTATGAACTGCCTCTAATGCTGGCATATCATTCCTTCAATATGAGGACCAACACTGTGTGCAGTACTCCAGGTGTGTCCTTACCAACATCCTGTACAGTTGTAACAAGACTTCCATACTTTTAAACTCTGACCCCCGAGCAATAAAGGCCAAAATTCCACTTACCTTCCGAATTACTCGCTGATGACCTGCATGATAACTGTATTGTGTTTAATGTGCAAGAACACCCAGATCCCTCTGTACTGCAGTATTTTGTAGTCCTTCTCCATCTAAATAATAATCTGCCTTTTTACTCTTCCTACCAAATTGGATGACCTCACACTTTCCCACAATGAACACCATCTGCCAAGTTTTTTATCCACTCACTTAACATATCTACATCCCTTTGCAGCTTATTTCTGTCATCATCACAGCATGCCTTCTCACCTAAATTTGTATCGTCAGCAAATTTGGCTACACTACACTCTGTCCCTTCCTCCAAGTTATTAATATAGATAGTAAATAGTTGAAGCCCCAGGACCGATGCTTCTGGCATCCCACTAGTTATGGCTTTCCAACCAGAAGAAGACACATTCATCCTCACTCTCTGCAGTCCATGTGCTAGACAATCCTCGATCCATGCCAACACATTACCCCCAATACCCTCAGCAATAACCTTTTCTGCGGCACCTTATTGAAAGCCTTCTGAAAATCCAAATGCACAACATCTACCAGTTCCCCTTTATCCACTCTGCTGGTTATATCCTCAAAGAACTTTAACAAATTAGTCGAACATGATTTGCCTTTCATAAAACTATTTTGACTGTGTGTGTTTGCATTATGTTTTTCTAAATGACCTGCTATTTCTTCCTTAATAATGGACTCGAATATTTTCCCATGTTAAGCTAACTGGTCGATATATTTGTGCTTTCTGTATCCCTCCTTTAGTGAATCGGGGCGTCACATTAGCGGTTTTCCAAACCGCTGGTACCTTACGCAATCCAGTGAGTTTTGGTATGTTATGACCAATGCATTTACTATCTCTGCAGCCACTTCTTTAAAAACCTTTGGATACAGGCCATCAAGTGCTGGCGACGTGTCTGCCTTTATTCCCATAAGTTTGGCAAGAGCCTTTTCCCTCGTGATAGAGATTATTACAAGTTCCTCCCTCCCATTTACACGTTGCTCATCTATTATTGTTGGGATGTTTATAGTGTCCTCCACCGTGAAGGCCAATACAAAATATTGATTTAAATTAGCTGCCATTTCCCTGTTCCCTGTTATTAATTCCCCAGTTTCATCCACAAAGGGTCCCACACTTACTTTAGCTACTCTCTTTCCTTTTTAGACAACCGGAGAAGCTCTTTGTGCTTGTTTTTATATTTCTTGCCAATTTACTCTTACTCAATTTTCCCCCTCTTCATTAGTCTTTAAGTCATCTGCTGATTTATAAAAAAAAAATCACTATCCTCTGCCCTGCCACTAACTTTCGCCACTTTGTACGCCTTTGTTTTTGAATTGATACTCTCCTTAACGTCCTTTTAGTTATCCACGGGTGGTCCATCGTTTTCATTGTGTCCTTCCTCCTGACCAGAATAAATGTTTGCTGCGTGTTATGAAATATCTGCTTAAAATGCTGCCACTGTTCATGTGCTGTCTTTTCTTTTAGTCTATGTTACCAGTCCGCATTAGACAACTCTAAGGGCAGCACAGTGGCGCAGTGGTTAGCACCGCAGCCTCACAGCTCCAGCGACCCGGGTTCAATTCCGGGTATTGCCTGTGTGGAGTTTGCAAGTTCTCCCTGTGTCTGCGCGGGTTTCTTCTGGGAGCTCCGGTTTTCTCCCACATGCTGAAGACTTGCAGGTTGATCGGTAAATTGGCCATTAGAAATTGCCTCCAGCGTAGGTAGGTGGCAGGGAAAATATAGGGACAGGTGGGGATGTGGTAGGAATATGGGATTAGTGTTGGATTAGTGTAAATGGGTGGTTGATGGTCGGCACAGACTCGGTGGGCCAGAGGGCCTGTTTCAGTGATGTATCTCTAAACTAAACTCTTTCTTCATACCTCTGTAAATGTACTTGTTTAAGTTGAAGACACTGGTTTGAGACCCGAGTTGCTCACCCTCCAACTGCATTTGAAATTGTACCATGTTATGAACACATCCCCCGAGACGATTTTTAGCTATGAGATATCTTCTTTATCCTACCTGATTGCACATTACAAATCTGAAATAGTCTGTTCCCGGGTAGATTCTGCAATGTGTAGTTCTAAGAAACAGTCCCTGATGCATTCGACAAATTCGTCTTCCTTGCCAATTTGATTTGTCCAGTCGAAATGCAGATTAAAATCACCCATGATAATTGTAGTGCTTTTCTCACACGCCTCCATCATTTCCTGATTAATACTTTGTCCTACAGAGAGGCAACTCATTGGAGACCTACAGACCACAGCCACCCGTGATTTCTTTCCTTGCTATTCCTTATTTCTACCCAAACTGTTTCTACATCACGATCTACAGCACCTATATCCTTACTCAAAACTGCACTGATCACTTCCTTTAATAGCAAAGCTACCCCACCTACTTTTACTTTCTGCGTATTCTTCCAGAACGCCGAATATCCTTGAACATTGAGGTTCCGGTCTTGGTTATCCTGCCACCACATCTCTGTGATAGCTATCAAATCATATTCATTTATTTCTATTTGTGCCATCAGCTCATCCATCTTGTCACAAATGTTACATGCATTCAGATAAAGAGCCTTAAGCTTTGACTTTTTTTAAAAACCATTTTTACGTACTCTGGTTCTAATTTCTGCTGCACTCTTATGCTTGTATTCTGTGTCCCTTCCTGTCACATTCCGATTAATGTACGCCCTTTCACTACCCTGCACCTCTGCTGTCTCGTTACATTTCGACGTTTTAAACTTCCCTTCTATTGGACCCTCCCACCACTATTTACTTTGAAGACTTTTCTAGAAACCTACTTATACGATTCTCCAGGATACTGGTCCCAGCATGGTTCAAGTGAAGCCCATCCCAATGGAACAGCTCTCTCTTTCCCCAGTAATGGTGCCAGTGTCCCATAATCGGGGCCCATTTCTCCCACACCAATCTTCGAGCCATACATCTACCTCTCTAATCTTATTTCCCCAATGCCAACTTGCACGTGGCTCAAGTAGTAATCTGGAACCTTTGTGGTTCTGCTTTCTAATTTAGCCCTGAGCTGCTCATAGTCCCTCAGGAGAACCTCCTTCCTATGTTGTTGATAGCTATGTGGACCATGACACCTGGATCCTTGACTTGCACTCCAAGTTATTCTCTAGCCCAGAAGAGATGCCTTAACCTTGGCACCAGGCAGGTAACACAGCCTTTGGAATTTTCTATTTTGCTGCAGAGAATTGCATCTATTCCCTTAACTATGCTATCCCCTACGACAGCTACATTTCTCTGTTCTCCTCCCACTTGAATGGCGCACTGAACCAGAGGTGGCGGGACATTGGTATACAGTTGGGAGGGAGTTTCCCTGGGAGTCCTCAACATCGACTGCGGACACCATGAATTCTCATGGCATCAGATCAAACATGGGCAAGGTAACCTCCTACTGATTACCACGTACCGCCCTCCCTCAGCTGATGGCTCAGCACTCCACCATGTTGGACACCAGTTGCAGGTAGCACTGAAGGTGGCAAGGGCAGAAAATGTACTCTGGGTGGGGGATTTCGATGTCCATCACCAAGCGTGGCTCTGCAGCACCACTACTGACAGATCTGGACGAGTCGTAAAGGACATAACTGCTGGACTGGATCTGCGGCAGGTGGTGGGGGAACCAACACGAGGGAAACACATGCTTGACCTTGTCCTCACCAATCTGCCTGCGGCAGATGCTTCTGTCCATGTTTGTATTGGTCGGAGTGACCACAGCACAGTTCTTATGGAGACGAAGTCACGCCTTCACATTGAGGAGACCGTCCATCGTGTTGTGTGGCACTATCACCGTGCTAAATGGGATAGATTTCCAACAGATCTAACATTGCAAAACTGGGCATCAATGAGGCGCTGTGGGCCATCAGCAGCAGCATAATCTGTAACCTCATGGCCCGGCATAGCCCCAACTCTACCATTACCATCAAGCCAGGAGGCCAACCCTGGATCAATGAAGCGTGCAGGAGGGGATGCCAGGAGCAGCACCAGGCATACTTCAAAATAAGCTTTCAACCTGGTGAAGTTACAACACAGGACTATCTGCATGCCAAACTGTGTACGCAGCATGTGATAGACAGAGCTAAGCGATCCCATAAACAACGGATTAGATCTAAGTTCTGCAGTCCTGTCACATCCAGCCATGAATGGAGTTGGACAATTAAACAACTAACTTGAGGAGGTGGCTCCACAAATATCCCCATGCTCAGTGATGGGGGAGCCCAGTACATCAGTGCGAAAGATAAGGCTGAAGCATTTGCAACAATCTTCAGCCAGAAGTGCCGAGCTGATGATCGATCTCGGCCTCTTCCTGAAGTCCCCAACATCACAGATTTCATACTTCAGCCTATTCGATTCACTCTGCGTGATATCAAGAAATTACTGAAGGCACTGGATATTGCAAAAGCGATGGGCCCTGACAATATTCCGGCAACAGGACTGAAAACCTGTGCTTCAGAACTTGCCGCACACCTAGCCAAGCTGTTCCAGTGCAACTACAACACAGGCATCTACCCTGCAATGTGGAAAACTGCCCAGGCCTGCCCTGTACACAAACAGCATGACAAGTCCAACCCGGCCAATTACCGCCCCATCAGCCTACTCTCAATCATCAGTAAAGTGATGGAAGGTGTCATCAGCAGCACGTGCTAGGCAATAACCTGCTCAGTGACGCTCAGTTTGGGTTCCGCCAAGGTCACTCAGCTCCTTACCTCATTACAGCCTTTGTTCAAACATAGACAAAAGAGCTGAACTCAAGAGGTGAGGTGGGAGTGACTGCCCTTGTCATCAAGACAGCATTTGAACGAGTATGGCATCAAGGATCCCTAGCAAAACTGCGGTCAATTGGGAATCAGGGGGAAATCCCTCTGGTTGCTGGAGTCATACCGAGTGCAAAGGAAGATGGTTGTGGTTGTTGGAGGTCAATCATCTCAGCTCCAGGAGATCACTGCAGAGTTCCTCAGGGTAGTGGCCTCGGCCCAACCATCTTCAGCTGCTTCATCAATGACCTTCCTTCAATCATAAGGTCAGAAGTGGGGATGTTCGCTGATGATTGCACAATGTTCAGCACCATTCGTGACTCCTCAGATACTGAAGCAGTCCGTGTAGAAATGCAGCAAGACCGGGATAATATCCAGTCTTGGGCTGATAAGTAGCAAGTAACATTCGAGCAACACAAGTGCCAGGCAAGGACCATCTCCAACAAAAGAGAATATAACCATCTCCCCTTGACATTCAATGGCATTACCATCGCTGAATCCCCCACTATCAACATCCAAGGGGCTATCATTGACCAGAAACTGAACTGGAGTAGCCATATAAATACCGTGGCTACAAGAGCAGGTCAGAGGCTTGGAATCATCATGCGAGTAACTCACCTCCTGACTCCCCAAAGCCTTTCCACCATCGACAATGCACAAGTCAGGAGTGTGATGGAATACTCTCCACTTGCCTGGATGGGTGCAGCTCCAACAACACTCAAGAAGCTCAACACCATCCAGGACGAAGCAGCCCGCTTGATTGGCACCCCATCGACAAACATTCACTCCCTCCACTACCGACGCAAACTGGCAGCAGTGCGTACCATCTTCAAAATGCACTGCAGCAATGCACCAAGGCTCCTTCGACAGCACCTTCCAAGCACACGACCTCCACCAACTAGAAGGACAAGGGCAGCAAATACATGGGAACACCACCACCTGCAAGTCCCCCTCCAAGTCACACACCATATTGATTGGAACTATATCGCCGTTCCTTCATTCTCACAGTCAAAATCCTGGAACTCCCTTCCGAACAGCACTGTGGGTCTACCTGCACCAAATGGACTGCAGTGGTTCAAGAAGGCAGCTCACCACCACCTTCTCAAGGGAAATTGGGGATGGGCAATAAATGCTGGCCTGGCCAGCGTCGCCCACATCCCATGAATGAATAAAAAAAAGACTGGCTGAGGCTCCTCCAAAGCTAAATTGTTAATCTCCATACCTGCGTCACTCGCAGTCACACACTCCTGTCCCTGCCGACTGTCCAATTTTGATTTAATTAATCTAATTGGTGTGACTGTCTCCTGAAAACAGTGTCCAGGTAACTCCCCCCATTTCTGATATGTCGCAGTGTCCGCAGCTGGGACTCCAGCTCATCAACTCTGAGCCGAAGGCCCTCGAGCGGCCAACACTTGCTGCAGATGTGATCACCGTGGATCGCACCGGCGTCCACCAGATCCCACATACTTCAGCTGCAACACATCATCTGCCCAGCCATCTCTATTATATTTAATTAATTAATTTGGATCTCAGTATTTAAAAAAATAATTATTTATGTGAACACTCAACGTGTAATGATTTAAAACAAAAATAGAGACACGGAGGAAATACCCACCCGTCAATTACCAGCTCTCCTGTGGCGTCCCATTCGATTCTTTTGGTCAAGCAGGTCCACAGTACAGAGCCACTGTTTCTTTTTTTTTATCCCCGTGTCCTCGCCCCTGTTGCCGCTCTCGCTAACGCTGCTCTGGTCTTGCTTATCGGGTCTCTGAATTTAAACATTAGCCTGTAATCATTGGAAAAGAAAAACTTCCTTCTCATTTACCACTTTAATGTTACAAGGGTTTATCAAGCTGAAAAATGGACATTTAACACAAATTTTATTCACAATCTTCCACTTTTCTCCTCACTTTTTAAGCTCAGCGATAACGACCTTCACATTGGGGCAAAGAGTTTTTACTGCTGCAAGAAAGTGTCACTAGTTTCCATTTGTTTCCTGACTGTTTCTTTCCTCAGCTCTCCTGGGGGATTCAGAGGGATTTTTGTTCATCGCTTGTCCAAATTCAGGAGGTTCCAGCTCCTCTGCAGCTGCTGTCCTGGAGAAATCAACTGTATTTAAAATGTTTCACTCTGTTTGGAGAGATGAGGAAAAACTGTTTACACAACAGAGGGGAGAAACTAATAGGCAGGGCGTTGTTATGTTCTGGAATTCACTATCTGATGGGTTTCTCAAAGCAGATTCAATATTAACTTTCAAAAGCCAACAGGATAAAAACTTCAATTACTCTTAGATATAGTAGAAAAGATACCAGCATGGAAAGATAGGTGAGAGAGATCGATGGCATAACTTTAGCGATGAAGAACTCAACACAACCTATTTAGAGAGTGTTTATGTGTGAATGATTGCATGAGTTTTATTTAATGATGTTGCTTTATTTATACATTACCTTTAATCAATCAAAATAATTTTACAAACATCAGCCAGTTTAATGTTACAAGTGTTTACATAGTGGGAAAATAGCCATTTAACGTAAATTGTATTGCAATTCTTTTATTCAGCATCTCAGGTTTAAATGAAGTAAATACCTCAAACAAGTGGAAACTTCCAAACTCATGAACACAGAATTTCCCATCAGCAATTGCTCAGCATCTCCATCCGCTGGCGACCCTGCCTCAGTGCACTTACTGTCTTTCTCACCATCCACGTCTGCTGGAGTACCTGCCTCACTGCAGTTTCTGCCCCACTCTCACCATCTCCATCTACTGGTGTCCCTGTCTCACTGCAAATTCTGTTCCTTTCATCATCTCACAATCACTGTGATTTGTCGCTATGTCCATTTTGCTCTGCGTCCAGGCTGGCTTTGGTTGAATCCAGCTGAGATTTTCAGTGATGCCTTTGTGTGAAGTCCCACCTAAATATGTCAGTTTATTGATAAAATATAATCTCAGAATCATATTTAAATCATTTCAGGGCTCATTGCTGTGAATATAAAATATGCTTTTGGTCATGTGTGGAGGGTAGGGAATGGAATATGAATGGGATTTAGTTCCAATCTTCGAAACCTTCAGCTCTTTCTATGATTTCACTAATTTAACAATGAGATTGAGAAAGTAATTCACTGCGTTCTTCAGCCCCTGTCTGAATTTAATCTGGGTCGCTGCGTAAATACATGTGTTGGTTCAGGAACTGACAATCTGCAGCATCATTGATGTTTTATTTGTGATAAAGTGAGGGTCAATATTGGAGAAAAAGTACTGAATATCTGCAATTCGGCTGTAAATGATAAACACAACCAGTGTCATTCAAAGCATTATAAAACTGTCAGGTCTACTGAAGAGTAAAATAATTGTTTTTCTGCGATTCTCCATTTCTGGGCCCTTGTGATTCTTTCTTCCCATTAGCTCCTTGCTTATCCGATATCTGTGGGATTCTTATAGTGTCCTCCAACGTGAAGACCGATGCAAAATATTGGTTTAAATTATCTGCCATTTCCCTGTTCTCTGTTATCAACTCTCCAGTCGCATCCTCCAAGGGTCCCACACACACTTTAGCTACTCTCTTTCTTTTTATATAACCGTGGAAGCTCTTGCTGTTTGTTTTTATATTTCCTGCCAATTTGTTTTCATAATGGATTTTCAGCTTCTTTATCAGATTCTTAGTCATCCACTGCTTGTTGCTAAAATATTCCAAATCCTCCGGCCTATCATTAGTTTTTGCTGCTTTGTATGCCTTCGTTTTTGATTGGCTGCTCTCCTTGACCGCCTTTGTTGACCACCGGCCATTCATCCTTCTCATCAAGTCCTTCTTTTTGACCTGGATATTTTTTTATGCTGAGCATTATGAAATATCTGTTTAAATGTCTGCCACTGCACATCCACTGACCTTCCCCTCAGTCTTTTTTTTCCAGCTCTCTTTAGACAACTCTTTCTTCATACCTCCATAATTGTCTTTGTTTAAGTTGAGGTCACTAGTTTGAAACCCGAGTTGCTCTCTCTCAAACTGATTTTGAGATTCTTCCATGTTGTGCTCATTCCCCCCGGATGATCCTTAACTATGATATCTCTTATTAATGCTACCTCATTACACATTATTAGATTTAAGTAGCCTATTCCCAGGTAAGTTCTGCAACGTATTGCTCTCAGTAGCAATCCCTGATGCACTCTATAAATTCGTCCTCCATCTTACCTCTGCCAATCTGATTTGTCCAGTCAGTCTGCAGATTAAAATCACCCATGACAATTGTAGCGCCCTTCTTACACGCCTCCATTGTGTCCGATTTAAAATTTGTCCTCCAGTGAGACATCTCTTCAGGGGCCTACAGACGAAACCCCACGCGTGACGTCTTACCCTTGCTATTCCTTATTTCCACCCAAAATTGCATCTATATCACTGCTCACCACCGTACTATTAGCTTCTTTTTTAAACAAAGCCACTCCACCTCCTTTTCCATTTTGCCGATTTTTCCAGAACGTCAAATACTCTTGAATATTGAGCTCTTAGTCTTGGTCACCCTACAACCACGTCTCTATAATAGCTATCAAGTAATATTCATTTATTTCTATATGTGCCATAAAATCGTCTACCTTTATATAAATGCTGTTTGCATTGAGATAAAAAGCCTTAAGCTTTGACTTTTTACCATTATTATTCATCCTGGTTCTAATTTTAGCTTCACGCTTCAGCTTATATTTTCTGTCCCTTCCTGTCACACTTTGATTACTTATCGCTTCCTCATGACCCTGCAGCTCTTCTCTCTCGCTTCTTCCTTGACTTATTTAAACTTCCCTTCAATTGAACCCTACCACTGCCCTCCCCGCCCTCCACCTCCACCCCCACTCCGCCCCCCAACTAATAATTTTAAAGTCCGATCTACAATCCGAGTTATACGATTCGCCAGGACACTGGTCCCAGATTGGTTCAAATTGAGCCTATCCTAACGGAACACCTCTCACCTTACCCAGTACTGGTGCCATTGTCACATGAATCAGAACCTATTTCTCCCACAGTCATCTTGGAGCCACGTGTTTACCTCTCTAATCTTATTTTCATAATACCAATGTGCATGTGGCTCAGGTAGTAATCCGGGTATTATTACCTTTGTGGTTCTGTTTCTTAATTTAGCCCCGAGATGCACATAGTCCATTAGCAGAACCTCTTTCCTAGGCCTACATATGTCGTCGGTACCTAAATGGATTACAACAACTGGATCCTTCCCCTCCGACTCTAAGTTCCTCTCTAGCCCAGAAGAGATGTCCTTAACATTGGAACCAGGTAGACAACACCGCCTTCAGGACTCATTGTCTTTGCTGCAGAGAACCATATCTATTTCCCTAACAATGCTATCGCCTATTACCACTATATTTCTCTTCTCACCCCTCACTTGAATGGCGCTCTGAACAACTGTGATGTGCTCAGTTCATTCATCCTCCCTGCAGTCTGCGCCCTCGTCCACACTGGGAACAAGAACCTCTTACCTATTGAAACAGGGGACTGGCAAAGTCTCCTCCAAAGCTAAACTCGGGATTAGCATACCTACCTCAATCGCAGTCACACCCTCATGTCCCTGACCATGGTCCAAGTTTGATTTAATTAATCTAAGAGTGTGACTGTCTCCTGAAATACTGTGTCCAGGTAACTCTTCCCCTCCCTGATGGGTCGCACAGACCGCAGCTCCGACTCCAGCTCATCAAATCTGAGTCGGAAGTACCTCGAGCAGCTAAGACTTGCTGAAGATGTGGTCACCGTGGATCGCACCAGCGTCCACCAACTCCCACATACTACAGCTGCAACAGCAACACATTGCCTTCCCAGCCATTTCTATTCTATTTAATTAATTAATTTGGATGTTAAATATTATAAAAGTGAATTTCTTACCTGTACTCTTCAGCTGTAATAATTTCTTGATTTAAACCACTTGACTAATCAAAAGAGACACCGTCAAGATACCCACCAATCACCGACATGTTTTTCTGAGATGTCACACCTCGGCTCTGACAGGTGGAGAGAGGTAGAAGGGATTCTCTGCCGCCGCTTTTTATCTCCCACCGCCGCTGCCCTTCTCACGCAGGTCCGCTCTCCATGTCGTTCTCCCGACTGAGTAATGATTATGCTGTGCTGATGAATAACTGAAATATTTAGAATTAAAGTGCAAAAACACTTTAATTTCTGATCAGATTCTCCTGCTCTCCCAACATACTCCGGAATCCACAGGGAAAGTCTGGCACAGTAAAACAACAATATATTGTATCGAGGAATTGGTGCATATTTAGTACTTGAAATACAATATCGGCATTAATATTGACAAAGGCACAAATTCCAGCTCAAACATTGAATAAATGTGTTATTATTATTTTACGTTATTTCCATTGTACATCAACACATACTTTATATACTGCAGCAATTTGTCCACATTAACTAAATGGCAGTGGCGGAAGCAGTTACAAGAAATGTAAAGAGACAGATTTGTTATTGGTCACCCGATGTATTCTAAACCTTCTTTAATAGGAGATGAAAATGTGAGGCGGTTACAAAAGGACCTTTGCATAAACTCTTCATTAATAAACAATGGTTTTAATCTCTGCAACAGTGTTGGTAATTGCATGTGGAGTAATATATCTCAGTATTTGTATCGACAGAGAAATGGTCCGAAATCAATTCTGTTTGGAATTTTAATTAAACAGAAAACACACACTGTCAGACAAAATATAGAGAAAAAACAAATCTAGTTATTTCAACGCAAAGTAAAGTGTCGGTTGATTAAAACAAAGTGATGTTTATATATTAAATCAAAGCACAATCATCATGTTCACACTGTTGGGAAAGTTCATGCCATTCTCTCAGGTTTAACACGGAATATTTTCCACCAGTCTGTGATCCACCGCCTGCAAACATCATATGCAGGATTTGAGACTGAATTTTAACTTAAAAGAAAAAGAAAATTACTTGAAAGTTTTACAGCAATGCTAACCATCAAACAAACACATCAAATGCAGTGTATGATTTCCTCAGAATATTTCTGCTTCAATAAGTCTCCTATTTCCTCAGTAAGTACAGCAAATGTTCTCTCTGATATTTTGGAATAAATGACCGTTGAAAACACCATTAATTATCATACTAATATCGGTCACAGCCGGGACTGCACATTGTCAGCACAAATACATGTAACAAATAATGAAGCATTGGTCTTACCTGGCTGATGGAGATGTAAGATATTGACCGATACAGTCACTGTCCATCGTTGGTGGAATGTCTGCTGTTGTGAACGTGTCACAGTGAACTTCCTCATTGTTTTCAGGAATGGAGGGAACCAGTGTTTACCGGGATCAGTGCGGGTCTGAGAGCTGTATACTGTGGAGAGAAAGTTTATGGATTAATGATTGGACTGAAAGTGGGTTCAGTGCGGGTCTGAGAGCTGTGTATTGTGGAGAGAGAAAAAATAAGAATTAATGATTGGACTGAAAGCGGATTAGTTGCGTGTCTGAGACCTGTGTACTGTGGAGAGAACAAAATATGGATTAATGATTGGACTGAAAGCGGGTTCAGCGCGGGTCTTCGATATATGTGTCAGTCACATAAAGGGGACTGGAATTTGTTGGCCTTTGAATGTTTTCAAGCTTCATTCACCGTGTTGTTATGTTTCCACTGGGTGATAGCAGATGAAGTGGATCTGCTTTGATTGAATCAGGGTGTTCAGTGTGAGCACTTGAAGGATTTGCAGTGGGAGTGTTAAGAAGAGAGATATCACACACAGAATAGCATCAGAATGTATTTTCTAAAATAAGTCAAGCTTTGTTTATTCTAATTTCCTTTAATCACAACATGAATTTAAATCAAGCAGCGGTCAGTGAGATCGCCGATTGGAATGAAATTCAAAGTAGTGACAGAGAGCTGGTGACTGTGGGAGTTTAACTCACCGAGCGTGGAGAGATCACTGCCGGCACTTGTCAGTGTGAAGAGATCATCAGGACCACTGTCCAGCAACAAGTGACCATCCGGAGTGTCAGTGGCTCCAGTCTCAATATCATCATAATCACCCGGAACCAGACCTGAGAGGAAATAATGATTTTCACAGAAATCAAATGGTAACACTGAATACTTAGAATGCTATTATTAAATGTTAATCTATTTGGGCCGGCCTGGGTAGATTGTGATCTTCAGCTGCAGCAAGATTAGATGAGAGCGAATGGTAGGACCATGTCATGTGGCGGTAGTTGAGTCTTCCTAGGCCATTGACGTGTTTAAAAGACAGCCAGCAATCGATTGAACGGCAGGAGCTCTGAAGGACATTGTGTGGGAGGACTGACAACTGGTGTGCTTGGCAGATGGCAGCAGCCAGATCAAGGGTGGCGCCCAGGTTTTCTCCTGCCACGCTGCAACTGCTCATCCAGGCAGGAAAGGCAAGGAGGGAAGCGCTTTGCGCTTGGGACAGGTGGAGGAGACCAGCTAGGCAGGCAGGGTGGGCATGGCAGGAGATTGAGCAGGAGGTGAGCAGCCGTGAGGTGGTCCCATGTAAGAGGCTTCAGTGCAGGAACAGGATCAATGCCATGATGTACTTAGGCAAGGTGAGTGAGGTATTGAACATTAGCTGGCAGCCTTAAATGCCAGAGAAAAATGAAAATGAAACTGGAGAAGGGGTCTCCCCACTGAGTCTGCAACAATAACCAGGCAGCAGCATTGGCTGCCAGAGGTATATTAACCTCTATGTGCAGGACACTGGACAGTCACAGCTGAGCCCTGCACCTCCAACACTGAATGGCTGCATGCAGCAGGCATCGTTGTTGTGCCATGATGGACAGTGAGGCTTCCACTAACAAAGGTATGGTGCATGTCTATGACGAGTAAATGCCAATGTTAATCTGTGTGCTTGGAGGGGAACTGAGTTCGTAATGTGCACGAAAGAAGAAGGACTGGAGGTGGCGTTCCATACCTCATCGTCCTGATGCCAATGGAGGAAGAGGCTGTGGAGCGACGAGGCCTGGAGGCAGAGCAGCCTTTGGCACAGATGTTGAGCTGTATGCGGAAACACCAGGTAGTGTGTGCCCCAATGGATGAGGGATAAACAAATGCTGGTGAGCAATAAGCATAGCGTTGATGTGGTCATCATTGGCCTCCAGCAGCTCCAGAGAATGAGTAGTCAAAGAATGTGTGCAGCACCCTCTCACCATTCCTCTCGCCCTCTCTCTCTCACAGATCAAATCGAAGCAGAGGCAGCCTTATGGACTGCTCAAATATCATTGGAATTGTTGCATGACAGCTGTTGCAACTCTCCTTTGCATTTGCGCTGGGACTTTGCGCAGGCATATGAGGCATGTCTTCAGTGGGTAGCCCTTCACACCCATTAACCAACCTTGAATTCTCATGGGAGGGCTGAAATTCTCGTGCACCTCAGACTGCCTTAGAATGAATGCATCGTGACAGCTTCCAGGGAACTTTACACAGACACATAAGAAGAACTTACAATGTTCCCAAACCTTGCGCACAGAGGGTAGAAGCTCATCCTATTGCTGCCTGGACTATGGAAGTCTTGATGGCCACATGCATGAATCGATGGCACCCTGCATGTAACGATTTCCCCAAATACCACAACAATTTCACTCTGGCTGTCCAGATTAGTGTGAAAGTGCATGTATTGGCTCGCCTTCTTGAACATGGCATTTGTGGCCATCTTGATGCACTGATGTGCCACAGACAGGGAAATCCCGCAAATGTTTCTCGAGGATCTCTGTGATGATCCTGAGGTGTAATAATTCAGTGCCACTGTGAGTATCAGTGTCGCAGGAAATGGGTGCCTACCACTTCTCATTGGGTTCAGATCCTCGTCCAGCATAGGACGCACCTCAGTGGCCGCCTCTCTGGAGAGGCACAACATTCACTGACACTGCTGCTCTGACTTGTGCAGGAAGCAGAACCTCTAATGGTAAACCCTCTCTGGTCGGCAGCATCTTCCTCACTCAAGACACTGGCTGTGTGCTATATGCGCCCTGGTCATCCACACACTCTTGCAGCCACAAGATCATTTTCCCTCTCTGGTTGCAGCAGCCGAATTCCTGGGGACTGCAGCTCTCTCCATCTCGGATCTTCCTCCACAATGGAAGGCCTCAAAACTGGAGTCGATGAGACCTATTGTAAATTGTTGCCCTCATTTCGCAAGTCCTCTATTCTTTTTACTCTTTATACTTAAGTTGCAAGCCGGAGTGGAATCTCAACCTGAATATCTCCGATGTGCTCGCCAAGATTGGACAGCCTCCAGATAGTCCATACCGCGATTCAGTATCTCTCACCCTACCCATGCTGCCACGATGATTCTTACATCGAAAACTGATCTTCCACTGAGCTTCCCCCTCGTTACAGATGACCAGGCTCTGAAACGCCATTTTCTTCGCGCGAATTTCACTAAATTGTGAATAGCTTGGAAAATTACCTTGCATTTCCTGTTCTACAGGCTCAGTTACCAGCCCGTCGTCTTAGAGTGCGGCCTTGACCCACCAGCTCGGGCGACTCTGGGAATATCACCCAGCAGCAAAAAACGTTGGGATTCCTTCACACTGCTATCCACCAGCATTTTGCCTCCCAGACTGTCGCCACGGTGTGACAACATTCTGCCCTCCGTTTTAAAGTCACATGCATCCCATTGTATCACCCATCCAACATGCACACAAATTTCACATTTCACCGCCCAGACAAGTGTCAGAAAACATAATAATTGAATATTTCATTCCGTTATAGTACTGGGTGCAATCAGGATGATGTTTTAGAAATCCTAATTATTTCTCCATTTTTAAAAGCAAAAATCACTCTGAAAATCTCCATGTTTTCAGCAGCATCATTTTAAGTTCTGATATATTTAGTTGCTGATTTTAGATAGCAGACAGTGTGATGGATTAAAAAAGTGATGGTATTAAGTACAGATGTACCCACCCTGAATACTGGAAGAGTTCCCTTCAGGATTCTCTGATCCAGGATCCGTGTCACTCAAACTGTGACTGGTGTAATATTCAATCTGACTGAGGGACTCAATGGAATCAGTAACTGTTAAACACAAGCATGGATGGTTATTGGAGAGATTGAAAAGGACGTTCGAGCAAATTGCATAATACCGACATCATAGAAACATAGACACATATAAAATAGGAGCAGAAGGAGGACATTCGGCCCTGTTCCGCCATTCGTTCTGAACATGGCTGATCATCCAACTCAGTAACCTGTTCCCGCTATTGCCCCATATCCTTTGAACCCTTTCGCTATATCAATCTCCTTCTTGAAAACATGCAATGCTTTGGCCTCAACTGCTTTCTACGGTAGCGAATTCCACAGACTCATAACTCTGTGGGTGAAGTAATTGCTCCTCCTCTCAGTCCTGAAAAGTTTACCCCGTATCCTTCGACTATGACGCCTGGTTCTAGACTCCCCCACCATCGGGAACATCCTTCCTGCATCTACCCTGGCAAGTCCTGTGAGAATTGTATGAGATCGCCCCTCACTCTTCTGAACTCCAGCGAACATAATCCTAACCGACCCAATCTCTTTTCATACGCCCGTCTCGCCATTCCAGGAATCAGTTTGGTAAATTTTCGCTGCACCCCATCTAAAGCAAAAACATCCTTCCTCTGGTAAAGAGACCAAAACTGCGCATAATATTCCAGGTGTGGTCTCACCAAGGCCCTGTATACTTGCAGAAAGACATCCCTGCTCCTGTACTCGAACCCTCTCACTATGAAGGCCAACATGCCATTTGCCTTTTACCTCCTGTTTCACCTGCATACTTATTTTCAGTGACTTGTATAGGTCCCGTTGCATATTCACCTCTCTCAGTTTATAGCCATTTAGTTAATAATCTGCCTGCCCGTTTTTTCGACCAAAGTGGATATCCTCACATTTATCCTCCCCTTGTCCTTGAATATGCTCCCCAACGTAACCTTTCACCTTATCTCGTGCTTGGTATCGTCTGTAAACTTCCACTAGGCATTTGTCCAGTGAGGATACTAGGATCCATCTTATCAGCTTAAAGAATGTATTATTTCAGAGCCTGTGCTGGTTCTATCGTTGGCAGAGATAAAAGGCCTATGTTCGTTTGTGTTACAGCACTGAATCAGGCCCTGCGACCCACCGAGTCTGTGCCGACCATCAACCACCCATTTGTACTAATCCCATATTCCTACCACATCCCCACCTGTCCCGATATTTCACTACCACCTACACTAAGGGCAATTTTATATTGGCCAATTTACCTATCAACCTGCAAGTCTTGGGCATGTGGAATGAAACCGCATCACCTGGAGGAAACCCACGCAGACACAGGGAGAACTTGCAAACTCCACGCAGGCAGCACCCAGAATTCAACCCGGGTTGCTCGAGCTGTGAGGCTGCGGTGCTAACCACTGCGCCACTGTGCTGCCACTAGTCCTAGCTATATATATATATTATTAGAGGTGTCAATTATTAAGAGTCCCATTTCTTGTAATAATTCGGGAGTGAGTTGGATGGGTGAAATATGAGCAGAAGCTTTGTTTTGGAATGTGGAAACCGATTAGACAGTTCGAGAATGGATGGCCATACATAGAATCTGAATGGCTCGAATTATAACCAATGGATGAAGGAAGATAATATTTTAAATGTCGGAATTTACGAATTCCAGAGCACATTGAATAGAGCAAATCAGCAAAAACGATTACGATTTATTTCTAATAAGGCCACTTGACATTCCTTGCTAAGCTGCAGTGAACTACATTCTTGCAAGGATATGCCACAATATCTGGGATCCTGTGTTGGTTCTGCGGTAAGGTATAAGGCTCACCTCTTCTGAATGACTTTTCCTGTATAACCACCATCAGTGAGATCAACTCACAGACCAGCAGGACTCCGAAGCAGACCGCAACTAGGATGGAAGTAGTTTTATATCCCTGTTCTTAATGCAAACAATACAGAAAGGTTTAACAGAGACACAATCCGTCTTGCATGATAACATATTTGCCATAAGTATTTAATAATTATATACACTGCTTCAGAACAATGAGTCAAGCTGAACATTCCCTAGTATGTGTGGTGCACATTGCACCAGAGGAACGTGTGAGCCGGTCTATATTACAGAGACAGTGCCCCCATGTTTCTGCTGATTACAGGACAGTTCAGGTACAGCCATAAACTGGGGTTAATGGAACTCCAACCAGACGCTTGGAAATATGCAGTGAGGAATATGTTCTCCAGTCAGTCAGTGAGAACGTGTATCATATTATCTTCCGAAAATGGCAAATATACTAAATAAATTAATACAAACCTTAACACTAGCTGGAATACTAATAATGGTAAGTACCTGCAGATGTGGACGGGAAAGCAATTGGAGGCACATCGAACCTTGTGGACGATATTGTGCAAAAAGTTCAGGAAGATGAAATTTCAGCACTTTACATTAAAAGGATAAATACTGTTCTTAATGTCCCGAACGAGTCAATTTAACAAAACAAAGAACCCTAACCCGGCTCTCCAAATCCTGCCACCCTCACCGGAACAAATCACACTGGCCTCTTCCTTGCGATCGCAGTCAGATTGACCCAGCGAGGAGGAAGGACAGTCGGCCAGAGAAGATTCGCTTCCGGTGCACTTCACCTGATCCAACCATATAACCCTGGAAAAAGTAACACCTCCTGGGGCTAGTAGAGCGTGGACACAACCCAGCTGTCTGCAGACAACATTGGCATCAGCCATATCCCAGGAGTAATCACACACCGCGCCTCAGCTGTTATTGCACGATATCTCCACTCTCCCAGAGCAGTTGTTGTTACCTCCAAACAGGCGCAACCATTGTTCCGAATCTGTCAAAGGGAATTAATGATTATTATTGATGTAGTATAAGACAGGAGTACATGTCAGATAGTTCCTGAAAGCACTGTGGGTGTACCTATATCACCTGGACTGCAGCCGTTCAAGAAGGCATCTCACTACCACCTTCTCAAGCGCAATTCGGGATGGGAAATAAATGCTGGACTAGCCAGCAACGTCCACATGTCAGGAATGAATAGAAAAAATGTTTGTACAATAAAGAGGATGTAG
This sequence comes from Heterodontus francisci, assembly GCF_036365525.1. Taxonomy (NCBI): domain Eukaryota; kingdom Metazoa; phylum Chordata; class Chondrichthyes; order Heterodontiformes; family Heterodontidae; genus Heterodontus; species Heterodontus francisci. The sequence goes on along the minus strand of NW_027141158.1, from coordinate 456,005 downwards.
TACCTGTTGAAAGTGCACGTTTACAACCATATTCTATAATGTGGTCCTTTGATCTGTGGGTCTGCTCCACAGTTACTTTTGCTTGTGTGGAGAAAAGAAACATGCTGACTGTATCAGACATCAATGTTTGGAATGACACTCGCACATTGACAGATTTATTGTGATACCTGCACAAACCTGGAAAATAAGAGTGAGAATGATATATAGGAGCAAAGAGATCTAGGGATACGGAGAAACTAATTGCTTATAACGTGTCAGAGACCAGCGCCAGAGGTCATAACTAGAAGAGAGTCATCAAAAAACTAAATCCGAAATTTTGCAGAATCGTTTTATTCAGAGGGTGTGAATCGAATGTGGAACTTGGACGGCATGCAATAGTTGAGGCGAATTGCACAGATGTGTTTAAAGTGAAGGTTGATAAGGACATGAGGGACAAAGAAATTGGAGGACATGCAAAGAGGGTTGGATGCAGTAATTTGGGGTGACACTCGTGTGCAGCACAAATACCACATAGGCCAGTTGTGCCGAATGTCCTGATTCTGTGCTGTACATTTATTGTGGCCACGACCGGAACAACGCACTTTAATTCAGTCCCCTCAGTCCACAGGTTGCAACATATTATTATGCTTTAACACCCAATTGGATAACAGCGAAATTAAACAAACTGGTAACCCCAGAAATGCAACAGGCCAAACCAGGTATCTTTAGACAACAACAAATTAACTATTTATGAAGAAATAAATTTTAAACACCATGAAGACAAACCTGTGTCTAAAGACAGTATAACTCCAAATTTCATTCTAACTCCCCATGCACACGCATACATTCAAAAATAACTGTAGTTAATTGGTTTTAATAGTCATGTTGTTAAAAATTAGTTGCTTCTTATGAATAAATGAAATAAGCAAGTCTTTGTGCGTTACGTTCCTGATGGATGAGGTATTCGAATGGGGAATTAGTCAAAGACTACTACAAGTCTTCACAAGGAATTGATGCAGTAGTCCATTCTTAATAGGCAACAACAGTTCTGTCAGCAATACAAACGGTTTATTGGGAAAAAAGGAGGCTTTTCTTCTTTAGGCCCGTAGTTCCCTCTTGAATCTTTGCTGAGAGAGAATAAACAGCTTCTTTCTCGTCAGAGTGCCTCGCTGGAGAGTTTGGTTTCAAGCCAGATTTGCCAACTTTACACAATTAACTAGAAACATCATACCATGTAAACTTTATCTCCTGCTGTTGCCTTTGTAACGAAAATGCAATTGCTGGCACACAATTCCAGAACTTTCTATCCCTATGGCACTATTTTCTACAGAGACATAAAGGCACACACTGTTGTTAATCCGACGTAAAAACAACACCTTCCCGTATGGTGAAATGCAATGTCATTCCTGCAATGCATTCATTACAATGCAAAAACTAAAAGATATTCGAAACTGGGATAAAAGTAACATTTTCTGCCGTATTGAAACACAATTAATTCTACTGATAACTTACAGAATTCTCTTTTTACCATCGCAATCCATATAATTTAATATGGTCAAATTGGGGACAAGGTGTCAACGATAGCATTATTTTTCCTCGATATATGTAAAATGTTTAGATGATTAGGCTGTAATAACAAACTCCATCGAAATATTCTAACATTTCGTTTTTGTTTACACGAATGTTAATGTGTTATGGACATTAGAATTAGAATTTGAATTAGAATATTACAGCGCAGTACAGGCTCTTCGGCCCTCGATGTTGCGCTAACCTGTGAAACCATCTGACCTGCACTATTCCATTTTCATCCATATGTCTATCCAATGACCACTTAAATGCCCTTAAAGTTGTCGGGTCTACTACTGCTGCAGGCAGGGCGTTCTACGCCCCTACTACTCTCTGAGTAAAGAAACTACCTCTGACATCTGTCCTATATCTATCACCCCTCAACTTAAAGCTATGGCCCCTCGTGTTTGCCATCACCATCCGAGGAAAAAGACTCTTACTATCCACCCTATCTAACGCTCTGATTTTCTTAAATATCTCTATTAAGTCACCTCTCATCCTCCTTCTCTCCAACGAAAACAACCTCAAGTCCCTCAGCCTTTCCTCGTAAGACCTTCCCTCCATACCAGGCAACATCCTAGTAAATCTCCTCTGCACCCTTTCCATAACTTCCACGTCCTTCCTATAATGCGGTGACCAGAACTGCATGCAATACTCCAGGTGCAGTCTCACCAGAGTTTTGGACAGCTGCAGCATGACCTCGTGGCTCCGAAACTCGATCCCCCTACTAATAAAAGCTAACACACCATATGCCTTCTTAACAGCCCTATTAACCTGGGTAGCAACCTTCAGGGATTTATGCACCTGGACACCAAGATCTCTCTGTTCATCTACACTACCAAGAATCTTCCCATTAGCCCAGTACTCTGCATTCCTGTTACTCCTTCCAAAGTGAATCACCTCACACTTTTCCGCATAAAACTCCATTTGCCATCTCTCAGCCCAGCTCTGCAGCCTATCTATGTCCCTCTGTACCCAACAACATCCTTCGGCACTATCCACAGCTCCACCGACCTTAGTGTCATCCGCAAATTTACTAACCCACCCTTCTAGCCCCCCTTCCAGGTCATATATAAAGATATTACATATTAGTATTTATTTATAGTCTTAGCAGACATATATTTCAAAATGTTTGAGAGCCAGCAAAAGTCTTAATGTTTCTTCTTCCACAGTGGAATACATTCTTTGATGACAATTTAGTTTTCTTGAAAAGTACCCTACTGGCTTCTCTGTGCCTGATTCGTCATCCTGTAATAGTACTGCAGCAGCCCCCATGTCGCTGGCAACAATTACTATTTTAAAGGGATAAGCAGAATTCGGAGCAGCTAACACTGGCTCTATGTCAAGATTTCCTTCAGCTTTTCAAAAGCTGTCTGGCATTCATTTGAGCATACTACATTGTTTTACCTTTTTTGCAGTAAATTTGTTAATGGAGCAGTCACAGTACTAAGAGACTGGATATTTTCTGTAAAAACGGCACATCCCTAAAAACCTCATTATTTCCCGCCTAGATTTCGCGATAGATAGCTCGAATAAGGCTTGTACCTTTGCCGTATCGGCAATAACTGTCCTTGCCCCGCGATGTGTCTGAGCTAAGTTACTCTTATTTTTCCCAGTTCGATTTTTACCAGATGTATCACTTGGTCCATGGCTTGTAACTTTTGAAACATAATTTCCGGATGGTTTAAGTGCTGTTGCCAAGTGTTGCTGTATATTCGTACATCATTGAGATACACTACATAGTCGGGAACACCTGAATCATTAAATATTGAAAAGTGGCTGAGGAGTTCGTTTAGCCTGAATGACATCAAGTGGCCTGATAAAGACCGTCAGGTGTCAGAAAAGCTGATAGCTCTGTCTCGAGGAGAGAAATAAACTTGGTCGTATTCTTTTAACATGTCGATCTTGGGAGTACATCTAGTACTGCCGACCCTTTCAATACAGTCTTCTGAACGCGGAATTGGGTAGGAGTCTGCCATCATTACCTCATTGATTTTTCTGCAGTCCATACAAAATTGGGTTCACCATTCAGGTATAGATACTCGCCCAAAATAAAACCAAAATACTGCTAAATGCTTGAAACCTGAAATAAAAACAAAAAGTGCTGGAAATAATCAGCAAGTCTGGCAGCACTATCAGTTTAGTCCCGTCACTCCACAGGTCGCAGCCCATTATTAAGCTTTCACACCCAATTGGAAAACAGCCAAAATAAACACCCTGGTAACCCCTGAATAAAAGAGACCAAGCCAAATACCTTTAGACACCAACAAATTAACTATTTATTTTTTAAAAATCTTAAGCACTATTAAGATAAACCTATGACTAAAGACCTTTTTATTTTAAACTCACTCCCCACATTAGCACAAAAGCATTCTAAACGAGCAGGAGTTAACTAGTTTTACAATTAGTGCGTTTGAAATTCAGCTGCTTCTCAAGTAGGAATGAAATAAGGAAGCCTGTGGATTACATTCCTGGTGGATGAGGCATTATTATGTGGAAATAGTTAAAGGCCATTCGAAGCCTTCATGAGGATTGGATGCAGTGGTTTATTCTTAACAGGCGTTAAACTTTTCGGCTGCGGTCGGCAACAACAGTTCCTTCAGCAATACAATTTCTTGAAAAAAGAAGGCATTTCTTCTTTAGGCAATTAATTCGGCTGGAGCTCTCTATTGAATTTTTGCCGAGACAGAATAAACTGCTCTTTTCTCTTCAGTACGTTTCGCTGGTGAGTCTGCTTTCAGCCGCTTTTTTTTTCAGTTTTACACACAGTTAAGTAGCAACATTATACCATGTGTCCTTTCTCTCCTGTTGCCGCCCAGGTAACAAGAATGCAATATAAGCTAGGGATGTTGGCCGCCTCGAGGACTTCTGTGTTGGAGATATGGTCCTGCCACCTGATGCCAAGTATTCTCCGCAGGCAGCGAAGATGGAATGAATTGAGACATCGCTCTTGGCTGTCCCTATACCCTCTTTAAAATGGTACCTTTCAGTTTCTATTTCCTCCCCTCATTCTTCCTCTGAAATGTATCCCTCAAACTTCACCAATTTAAATTTCAGCTGCCACGTGCCTGCTCATGACATCATCTCTCTATGTCTCCCTGAAGTTTGCTGCTATTTTCCTCACTGTTATATTTCGACTTGTGTGTCATCTGAAAACTTTGAAATGAAGCCCTTTATAACTTGACATTCAACGGCATGATGATCGATTAATCCTCCACTATCAACATCCTGGAGGTTGCCATTGACCAGAAACAGAACTGGAGTCGCCATATAAATATCATCGCTACAAAAGCAGCTCAGAGGCTAGGAATCCTGTGGTGAGTGACTCACCTCCTGACTCCTCATAACCTGTACACTATCTAAAGGTACATTTCAGGAGTGTGGTGGAATCCTCTCCACTTGCCTGGATGGGTCCAACTCCAACAACACTCAAGAAGCTCGGCACCATCCAGGACAAAGCAGCCCGCTTGATTGGCACCCTATATACAAATTTACACGCTCTCGACCATCGACACACAGTGGCAGCAGCGTTTGCCATCTGCAAGACACATTGCAGCAACTCACCAAAGCTCCTTTGACAGCATCTGTCAAACCGGCGACCTCCGCCACATAGAAGGACAAAGGCAGCAGATGCATGGGAAGATCACAACTTGCAAGCTTCCCTCCAAGTCACACAACATCCTGGCTTGGAGTTTATTCGACGTTCCTTCACTGTCGCTGGGTCAAAATCCTGGAACTGCTTTCCTAACAGCACTGAGGGTACACCTACCCCACATAGACAGCAGCAGTTCAAGAAGATGGCTCACCATCACCTTCTCGACGGCAATTAAGGATGAGCAACAAATGCTGTCAAACCAGCGATGCCCACATCTCATGAACTAATAAAAGAAAACTGTATTTCAAAAGATCAGTGGCCCTAATACTGAAGCCTGTGGAACACGACTTCATACTTTCAATCTGAAGAACAATTGCCCCCACTTCTCTTTGCACTCTCTTCCTTAGCAAACATCATAACCAAAATGTCATTGACCCTTTACTCCATCGGTTTCATTTTACCAGACACGTTTCGTAAATGTTACTTCATCAAACACCTTTAGAAAGTCCATCTACATGACATCAACCTTGGGTTGTTCCTCAACCCTACCTGCTACTTCATCAAAGAACTTGATGAATCTGTTTATCATCGAATCATACAACAGCTCCAGCAGAGGGGCAGGCATTTATACCATTTTGTCCGTGCCAGCTCTTTGCAAGTACCACTCACCTAGTCCCACTCCTCTGGCTTTTCTCCGCAGCCCTGTTTATTTTTCTGCATAATTGCCCAATTCTCTTTTGAAAACCACGATTGAATCAGCCTGCAGCAGCCTCTCAGACGTTTATTACAGAACCTAATCACTCGCTATGCAAAGGTTTTCTCTCATGTTGCAGTCATTTCTTTTGTCAATCACCTTAAAACGGTGCCCTCTCGTTCTCGATCCTTCCAAGAATGAGAACAGTCTCTCCCTATCTACTCTGCCCAGACAACTCTTAATTTTGAACACCTCTATAAAATCATCTCTCAAATTTCACTTCTCTAAGGAGAGCAGAACCAACTTTTCCAATCAATTCACATAACGGCATTCCCTCATTCCCATAACTATTCTATTGAATCTTCTCTGCACCCGCTCTAATGCATTCAAATGCTTCTTAAAGTGCGTTGCCCAGAACTGGGCACAATACTTCAATTGAGGGGAACCAGTTTCTCATGCAGGTTTATCATCACTTCCTTGCTTTTCTACTTTATGCCCCAATTTATAAAGCTCGGGAGCTCGTATGCTTCCTTGAACATTTTCTCAGCCTGCCCTTTGAACTTCACTGACTTGTGCACATATAACCCCAGGTCCCTCTGCTCCTGCAGCCCCTTTAGAATTGTACCCTTCATTTTATATGACATGTTCTCGTTCTTCCTACCAAAATAAACCACTTCACATTTCTCTGCATTAAGTCCATCCATTATATATATATATATATATATATAAAAGAAGGGCTGCTATCACTGACTCCTGAAGATCTCCACTGTATACTTTCCGACAGTCTGCACTGCTTTACGTTTCCTGTCACTCGTCCAATTTCATATCCATTCCGCTGCTGCAATTTTTACAAATGTGTTCTAACTCCACCAACAAGCCTGTTATATGGCTCATTATCAAATGTTTTTTGGAAGTCCATGTATAGCACATAACCCCCATCAAACCTCTCTGTTACCCCATCAAAAGACTCAAGCATTTATTATGCCAGGATTTCCCAACCAGCCAATATGTCTTCCTGGAATATTGTCTCTGAAATTTCCCCCATCACTGACATTCTGCAGACTGACCTGTAGTTACAGGGTTTATCCCCCTCCTTTTTATTCTACAGTTTTTCATTTACAACCCTCCAGTCCACTGGCAATACTCCCATATCCAAGGAGGATCGAAGGATTCTGGCCAATGCTGCTGCTTTTTCCACATTTCCTTCCCTCAGCAACGCTCAAACATCTCCTCCAGACTGGGTAAATAGTCTACTTTATCGTTGTACAAACAGTGTTGAATTGAAAAGATTTAACTGAACCTGCTTTTTCAGTCTATAATTAACATCAGTCTCCATGGACCCTAATTTTTCCACTGGAGAGTTTCCCTTTTCTATTAATAAGGCACTCTTATCAATGTGTTATCCCACAGTGTCAGCGGAGACATCACACCTGGCAGTAACAGGGATCAGCGGCCCTGGAGACAGGGAGAGGACAGAACAGAATCTGAGAACAACAGATTGAAGTGTTAGAAAAATGGGTCTGAATCTGAGAACAAGAGATTGGAATGTTACAACAATGGTCAGGAGTTTCTCCTGGGCCTTTGACTTTCTTTCTGCGTTTTCTTATTGGCTATCATTGGATCGCCGAATCTATTTCGTCCTTTTAACGATGCAAACGATTTATTATCCCGCCCTTGCTATTGTTGGTGTCCCTGGTAAGTGCCTTTCACAAGTAATTGATTCTATAAATTAAGCTTAACTTCAGTACTGTTCTTGTCATTTACTCCATCTTGCTTGTTGATATAATTGTTCCTGGCAACTCTCAGTATCCAGCTGTTAGATCTTTATATTTGGTTTAACTGTATTGGTTTCTTGGCACTTACATTTTGGGAAGACTACATCTATTGTCATCGATTTCCATCACAAATTCTGTTCCCGATCCATCCACTCCATCTCGCGCCCTGACCAAAGTCTGAGAATGAACCAGACTGTTAAAAACCTCAATGACCCTTTGTTCGAATCGCATAGCCTCTGTATCAGCAAACCTGCCAACTGCCACCTTCATAACATTGCACGTCTCCACCTTTCCGTCAGCTCATCTGCTGCATAAAACCTCATACTTGCCTTTGTCAAATCCAGTCGAATATTCCTCTGTTTTCTGACCACCATCACAATTAAAAGCGTCCTTAAATGTCAGCTCATCCAGAACAATGCTGCCTAAATCACACCAGGTACAGTTCACCCATCACCCCCATGCTCACTAACCTATCCTGGCTCCAGGTCGGGCAATGTTACAATCTGAATATACTCATTCTTGGGTGAAAATCTCTCAATGGCCTCCACCCTCCGATTAGGCCGATTCCCTTGCACATTTCCCATATTCCAGCAACTTCTTGTATTTTGATTATTTATCATTCCCTTTTTAAAGTGAATTTCCTTCCCTGTGGATCTCTCTCTGGCCATGATTTTGGCCTCAGTAGAGTCACTGGTATCGGTGCTGTGGAATCCACGCTGGTGGTCATTTCTGTTGTGGCCTGCACGCTACCCATGATGGAGAGGGTGCTAGTCCCTGAGTAGCCTGCATGGACCTGCAGCAGGAACATGGTCTGAATTTGGCATCAATCAGGCGTTCTGGCAGCTTTCTAACTTGGTCTGCACTGACCACCTGTGTTCGTCATTCTCAGCTCAACAGACTATAGTTACAGTGTATCTCTGTCTGCAACATGACAAACAAATGGAGCACAGGCTGCAGTGAGGGGCTGATAAAAGTGGGAGGAGGGTGGGGGGGTGCTCTGCCCTGCCCAGCCGGGTTTCCCGAGATTACTTTTCCTACCTACACATAACCCAGGAGCAGTGTGTGAGGTGACTCTGATTCAATAAGGAGGTGGTTACAGAGCTGTGCCACCTGCCACATTACGACCTGAAGCCTCACACCAGGGTGAGGACAGAGCTGCCAGTGGCCATTACGTTCACATTTTCATTGAACTTCTGTGAATCTGGATCTTTCCAGGGAGGAGCAGGCGGCATATTCAACATCTCCTAATATGTCATCCCTCGATGTACCCGGAAGGTGATGGAGGCATCCCATATGGTTTTTCAACTCAGTTGGGAGAAGCAGGATGAGAAGACCTGTAGTTTTAACAGGATGCCAGCATTCCCGCTGGGGTATGTGGCTCTGTGCAGCCTCCAAGTCAACAGGGAGAGGTACATAAACTGACATACTCTCAGTGCATGAATGTGCTGTTGGTGTGTGAACATGCCCAGTGCATCATGTTTGTGAATATCCACTAGCCTGGCAGCAGCCACAATTCCTTCATTGTGAAGTAGTCAGCCCTTCCCAGCGTCTTGACAGAGGACAAAGGATCGGCACAACATTGTGGGCCGAAGGGCCTGTTCTGTGCTGTATGTTCTATGTTCTATGTCTTCAGCTCTCCTTGTAAAAGGAGAAATTGTCTGCTCGGAGACAAATCCCTCTATACACGGTTCATTTTCCTCCCACCCACCATTGCCCCCACCCCATCACTCAAAATGCAAGGACATCAAGTATATAACGAGAGCAAAGCAGTCACTAAAAACATCATGGAGAAGACCATCGGCTTCCAATGCCTGAACCGTTCAGGGGAAGCCCTCCAGTACACATTGAAGCAGGTGCCCAAGTTCATTATATACATAAATGATTTGGAGGAAAGTGTAGGTGGTCTGATTAGCAAGTTTGCAGACGGCACTAAGATTGGTGGAGTAGCAGATAGTGAAGGGGACTGTCAGAGAATACAGCAGAAGATAGATAGATTGGAGAGTTGGGCAGAGAAATGGCAGATGGAGTTCAATCAGGGCAAATGCGAGGTGATGCATTTTGGAAGATCCAATTCAAGAGTGAACGAGACAGTAAATGGAAAAGTCCGGGGGAAAACTGATGTACAGAGATATTTGGGTGTTCAGGTCCATTGTTCCCTGAAGGTGGCAACGCAGGTCAATAGAGTGGTCAAAAAGGCATACGGCATGCTTTCCTTCATCGGACGGGGTATTGAGTAGAAGGGTTGGCAGGTCATGTTCCATTTGTATAAGACTTTGGTTCGGCCATATTTGGAATACTGCGTGCAATTCTGGTCACCACATTACCAAAAGGATGTGGATGCTTTGGAGATGGTGCAGAGGAGGTTCACCAGGATGTTGTCTGGTATGGAGGGCGCTAGCTATGAAGAGAGGTTGAAAAGATTAGGATTATTTTCATTAGAAAGACGGAGGTTGAGGTAGACCTGATTGAGGTGTACAAAATCATGAGAGGTATAGACAGGGTGGATAGCAAGAAGCTTTTTTCCAGAGTGGGGGATTCAATTACTAGGGGTGACGAGTTCAAAGTGAGAGGGGAAAAGTTTAGGTGCGATATGCGTGGAAAGTTCTTTCCGCAGAGGGTGGCGGGTGCCTGGAACGCGTTGCCAGCGGAGGTGGTAACGCGGGCATGATAACGTCTTTTAAGATGTATCTAGACAGATACATGAATGGGCAGGAAGCACAGAGATACAGACCCTGACAAAATAGGCGACATGTTTAGATAGAGGATATGGATCTTCGCAGGCTTGGCGGGCCGAAGGGCCTGTTCCTGTGATGTAATTTTCTTTGTTCTTTGTTCTTTGTTCATGGTGTTCTGCTGCACCATTCATATCATTGCCATCATGAGAATACAAGTATTGCCACCAGGAATTCAGAGGGCACCTCAGAAAGAGGAGGCAGAGAGGATTTTTTTCTGGAGACCTTCCACCCGAACTGTCTATCAGAGAATTCCTGATAAGATTCTGGTTCCAAAAGGATCATGCATCCATATAACCATACAAATTAGGAGCAGAAGTCGGCTATTCAGCCCATATAGCTTGCTCTGCCATTTAATGCTATTATATCTGATTTGTTTTCTGTCTTAAATTCCACATTCCCATTTATCCCCGATAATCTTTCGTTCCCTTTCCAAACAAGAATCTATCTTCCTCAGCTTTCAACATATTCAATTACCCCACCCCCACCACCTTCTGAGGAAGAACATTCCAAAGTCACACGACCCTCTGAGAGAAAAAACATTCTCCTCGTCTCTGTCCTAAATGGACGGCACTTAATTTTCATCAGTGCATGCTAGTTCTGGACTCACCCACAAGAGGAAACATCCCCTCCACATTCACCCTGTCAAAACCGTTCAGGAGCTTATATACTTCAGTCAAGTCTCTCCTCACTCTTCTAAGTTCCAATGAAAACATGCCCGACCTGTCCAACATTTCCACATCAAACAACCCACTCATTCCAGGTATCAATCTAGTAAATATCCTCTGAACAGCCTCCAATGCATATGCATCCTTCCTTAAATAAGGAGACAAAAACTGTACGCAGTATTCTAACTGTTGTCTCACCAACGCCCTGCATAACGGAAGCATAACATTCTGACTTTTATTTCCTCCCATAATAAAAGGTCGCATTCTATTAGCCTTCTTTATTAATTGCTAAAACTGCATATTAACCTTTTGTGACTCATGCACTAGAACACCTGGATCCCTCTGCACCTCGGAATTCTGCAATCACTCCCCCTTTAAGAAATACTCTGTTTTTTTTATTCTTCCTGCCAAAGTGAACAACTTCGCATTTTCCCACATTATAATTCATCTGCCACATTTCTACCCACTCACTCAACCGATCTCTAACAGTCTGCAACCTCCTTATGTCGCTTCCCACCATGTATCCCCCAATTCACCACCATTACACCCATCTGAGATGCACCATCACAGCGTCTCCTTGGTCATAATCACGCAATAATAAACCCCCACAAAACCCTTTATATTGAAATATTTATCCAACAACATTTTCAATTATACAAACAAAACTGAACTATTTACTCTTGTGTCTTCCCTCAGTGCCTGTTTTGCGGGTTCCCTCGACTTGCCGAGTGCTGCTACACAGTGCTTACCTAGTGGCTGCAGCATGGCTGGTGGAAGACAGACGACTTGCACTGTGGTAGACAGCAGATGGACTTGCAGGACGCTCTCGAGCAACTCTGGGCTTTGAGGGCTCGAATTCAGACTGCCCCACCTCGGCATGTGAAGCAGCAGCCTGGACTGGCTGATGGGAAACAGCAACAACACTGGTGGAATAGCAGTGAAGGGAGAACAAATACTGACATCCTCAGAGAGGACAGCAGGTTTATGCTCCACGAAGCCACTGCCAGTAACATGGGGCAACACACCAGCAGACCTAGTAATCTACTTGGTAACAGATTTCTCGACTGCTGTGAGAGCCTGCAAAAACCTTTGAGCACTGAGATCCACAGCCATGATGGCAGCAGTCTGATCCTGCATGGCAGCAAGCATGGATCTCATGACCTCAGTCTGAGCTTCCACTGTCGCACTGAAACGTTGGGTGTTGCCGCCTGTGCTGCAGTGGAAGCTGAGACGATGGTTACCAGACGCTGTATCATGGCTGGGTTCGTGAGTGCTGTCATCGAGTTAGTGACCAATTCCACAGCAGAAAGAATGGGCTTCATGAGCCACATCCTCAGCGACATTGGAATTGGAATCCTCCATATTCCTTGATGGTGACAACAGACAGTTTGACAGGCCTGTCAATGGATAAAGTGTCTCAGTGCACAAGTCCATCAGCATTCTCCTGTCTGATGCTCCAACAATATTCTCAGCTGAGTCCTGTGTATTATAACTCGTTCGCGACCTTGCCCTCCTGTGAGTTGACACACGAGCTATCATTTAACCTGGCCTGGCTGCAGCCCACGCGTGTTTTGGTGACACACCAGGTGCAGATTCCGACTCAAGACCAGCCTCTAAGATAAACGCAGTGTCAGCATTTGAATTGGTAGCTGTGAGCAACAGTCCAAGTGATGGGGTGTCACCATCAGTGCTGTGCTGATTCTCTCTCTCGGTCTCCCGGAGCTGATGTGACTGGGAAGCTGGCAGTTTTGGGTTATCATTGGGAAGTATAAAATCAGAAGGGGATGGTTGGGGTGAGGAATTGGGGTGGGATGGAATGCTGAACGTCCATGGGCCCCACTATCTGCGACCTGTCCATCATCTCAGAGGGCAGGATGAGGGAGAGGTTGTGAGACCATAGCATCATCCTGAATGCTCTCATTAATGTCGGATGCTGGATGCTCTATCACAGCTGGTCACATGATGTGGAGAACCATCTCCTCCATCAGGCTCCGGGGATGAAGGTAAGCCGAGATAGTGTTGCACTGTGTTTGCGATGATTTGCCTGCCATAGCTGAATAGCTAGAAGTATGTGGGTGCCGTGAAAGGTGTGTGCCCTTTAGTTAAGCAAATCTGCTGTCCGAACCTGGTCTGGCCTTCATGTGACTCCAGATGCACAGCAATGTGCTTGACTCTTAACTGTCCTGCGAAATGGCCGAGCAAGGCATTGAATTGTCAAGTGAAAGCAGGGATTGGCAACAAATGCTGGCTTCGACAACGACACCCATATCCTATGAATTTCATTTACAAAGGTCTGGGAATAGTGTTTCAGAGTTTTTCACAAGGGTCGTTGTCTCGAAGACATTCCTGGTCATGATAATGTGCAGCTGCATGTTCACATATTTAATGAACTGTTACTTATAAATTGTAATCTTCTACCCTTGACTGGTTTATTCTATGGTTCGAACATAAGAATGGTGAGAAATAAGGAGACAACACTCAAAGGTCAATTTCAATGCCAATGACTTTACTAGATTCGGCAGGTATACAAATGTTAAAAACAAAACAAAACATTAGTCAGCAATACACCTGTTGACAAGACACCCATTCGTCACAAATAGGTTGCAGCGAGTCATACATAGATGAGCAACCAGTAGGCGGTCACTTCCCTGCTGATTGTTCAGTAGCTGACCAAACTATGTCCATGTTTGGAACAAGGTTGGAACGAGTTCAGGAGCTGAGTGGCCCTGACGGAAGCTAAACTGAGCATCAGCGAGCAGATAATTGCTAAGCAAGTGCTGCTTGATAGCACTGTTGACGACCCCTTCCATCACTTACTGATGACTGAGAGTCGACAGATCGAACATTAACCTGGGCCTCTAGGTTACTAGTCTAGTGACATTACCGCGATGCCACTGCCTGCTCTGCATTTTCCAGTGCACGTGAAGTTTGTCAAAAGTTCTAACTTGACATCAAAGTGAAACATAACTTTAAAGTCAGTCTTTATTGGTCATTTTCATTGCAGCAGCTTTTTCGGGAGCAGAGTGTGAGCGAGTGAGCAGCTGGGAAGGTCAGTTTGAAAGTAAATTTAATTTCCTTTTGTTTTTCGGCGGAGGCCAGGGGGCTGCTGGGTAAGTAAAACACTATATATTTGGGCGGTTTAAAATAACTTTCCTTTCATTGCAGCAGCTTTTTCGGGAGCAGAGTGTGAGCGAGTGAGCAGCTGGGAAGGTCAGTTTGAAAGTAAATTTAATTTCCTTTTATTTTTCGGTGGAGGCCAGGGGGCTGCTGGGTAAGTAAAACACTATATATTGGGGCGGTTTCTGAACCCGAGACACCACACTTGTCGTGTCTCCCACCCGCCCTCCTCCTCTAACCAAAAAAAAAGGACTCGGTGGGGTGTTTATAAGGTAAGGCTTTTTCGATTTCTCTGGTTTTATTGTGATTGGTAAAAACTTTTCGTTCTTTTTTCATTTAACTAAGTTAAGCTTAAGATTAAAAATGGCAGGAGATCTCAGACCCGTGTCATGCTCCTCTTGCTCAATGTGGGAGCTCAGGGACATGGCTGATGTCCCTGACTCCTTCACGTGCAGGAAGTGTGTCCAACTGCAGCTCTTGTTAGACCGCATGACGGCTCTCGAGCTGCGGATGGACTCACTTTGGAGCATGCGCGATGCTGAGGAGGTCGTGGATAGCACGTTAAGTGAATTGGTCACACTGCAGATTAGGATTGCTGAGGGAGAAAGGGAATGGGTGACCAAAAGGCAGAGAAAGAGCAGGAAGGAAGCGCAGGAGTCCCCTGCGGTCATCTCCCTCCAAAACAAGTATACCGTTTTGGATACTGTTGAGGGAGATGGCTCACCAGGGGAAGGCAGCAATAGCCAGGTCCATGGCACCGTGGCTGGCTCTGCTGTTCAGAAGGGCGGGAAAAAGAGTGGAAGGGCTATAGTCGTAGGGGATTCGATTGTAAGGGGAGTAGATAGGCGGTTCTGTGGTCGAAAACGAGGCTCCCGAATGGTATGTTGCCTCCCAGGTGCACGGGTCAGGGATGTCTCAGATCGGCTGCAGAACATTCTAAAGGGGGAGGGTGAACAGCCAGTTGTCATTGTGCACATAGGCACTAATGATATAGGTAAAAAACGGGATGAGGTCCTACAAGCAGAGTTTAGGGAGTTAGGAGCCAAGTTAAAAAGTAGGACCTCAGAGGTAGTAATCTCAGGATTACTACCAGTGCCACGTGATAGTCAGAGTAAAAATGAAAGAATAGTCAGGATGAATGCGTGGCTTGAGAGATGGTTCAGGAAGGAGGGGTTCAGATTTTTGGGACATTGGGACCGGTTCTGGGGGAGGTGGGACTATTACAAATTGGACGGTCTACACCTGGGCCGGACTGGAACCAATGTCCTTGGAGGTGCTTTTGCTAACGCTGTTGGGGAGGGTTTAAACTAATGTGGCAGGGGGATGGGAACCAATTGAGGTCAGTTGACAGTAAGGAGGTAGTAACAAAAGCCTGTAAGGAACCAGATAATGAAGTCAGTGTGACTAAGGGGAAGAGCAGGCAGGGAGCAGATGATGAATATAAAGGGACTGGTGGTCTGAGGTGCATTTGTTTTAATGCAAGAAGTGTAGTAGGTAAGGCAGATGAACTTAGGGCTTGGATTAGTACCTGGGAGTATGATGTTATTGCTATTACTGAGACTTGGTTGAGGGAAGGGCATGATTGGCAACTAAATATCCCAGGATATCGATGCTTCAGGCGGGATAGAGAGGGAGGTAAAAGGGGTGGAGGAGTTGCATTACTGGTCAAAGAGGATATCACAGCTGTGCTGAAGGAGGGCACTATGGAGGACTCGAGCAGTGAGGCAATACGGACAGAACTCAGAAATAGGAAGTGTGCGGTAACAATGTTGGGGCTGTACTACAGGCCTCCCAACAGCGAGCGTGAGATAGAGGTACAAATATGTAAACAGATTATGGAAAGATGTAGGAGCAACAGGGTGGTGGTGATAGGAGATTTTAATTTTCCCAACATTGACTGGGATTCGCTTAGTGTTAGAGATCCAGATGGAGCAGAATTTGTAAGGAGCATCCAGGAGGGTTTTCTAGAGCAGTATGTAAATAGTCCAACTCGGGAAGGGGCCATACTGGACCTGGTGTTGGGGTATGAGCCCGGCCAGGTTGTTGAAGTTTCAGTAGGGGACTACTTTGGGAATAGTGATCACAATTCCGTAAGCTTTAAAATACTCATGGACAAAGACGAGAGTGGTCCTAAAGGAAGAGTGCTAAATTGGGGGAAGGCCAACTATACCAAAATTCGGCAGGAGCTGGTGAATGTTGATTGGGAGCAGCTGTTTGAAGGTAAATCCACATGTGATATGTGGGAGGCTTTTAAAGAGAGGTTGATTAGCGTGCAGGAGAGACATGTTCCGGTGAAAATGAGGGATAGAAATGGCAAGATTAGGGAACCATGGATGACAGGTGAAATTGTGAGACTAGCTAAGAGGAAAAAGGAAGCATACATAAGGTCTAGGCGGCTGATGAAAGACGAAGCTTTGAAAGAATATCGGGAATGTAGGACCAATCTGAAACGAGGAATTAAGAGGGCTAAAAGGGGTCATGAAATATCTTTAGCAAACAGGGTTAAGGAAAATCCCAAAGCCTTTTATTCATATATAAGGAGAAAGAGGGTATCTAGAGAAATGATTGGCCCACTAAAGGACAAAGGAGGAATGTTATGCTTGGACTCAGAGAAAATGGGTGAGATTCTAAACGAGTACTTTGCATCGGTATTCACCGAGGAGAGGGACATGACGGATGTTGAGGTTAGGAACAGATGCTTGATTACTCTAGGTCAAGTCGGCATAAGGAGGGAGGAAGTGTTGGGTATTCTAAAGGGCATTAAGGTGGACAAGTCCCCAGGTCCGGATGGGATCTATCCCAGGTTACTGAGGGAAGCGAGAGAGGAAATAGCTGGGGCCTTAACAGATATCTTTGCAGCATCCTTAAACACGGGTGAGGTCCCGGAGGACTGGAGAATTGCTAATGTTGTCCCCTTGTTTAAGAAGGGTAGCAGGGATAATCCAGGTAATTATAGACCGGTGAGCCTGACGTCAGTGGCAGGGAAGCTGCTGGAGAAGATACTGAGGGACAGGATCTATTCCCATTTGGAAGAAAATGGGCTCATCAGTGATAGGCAACATGGTTTTGTGCAGGGAAGGTCATGTCTTACCAACTTAATAGAATTCTTTGAGGAAGTGACAAAGTTGATTGATGACGGAAGGGCTGTCGATGTCATATACATGGACTTCAGTAAGGCGTTTGATAAGGTTCCCCATGGCAGGCTGATGGAGAAAGTGAAGGCGCTTGGGATCCAAGGTGTACTAGCTAGATGGATAAAGAACTGGCTGGGCAACAGGAGACAGAGAGTAGCAGTAGAGGGGAGTTTCTCAAAATGGAGACGTGTGACCAGTGGTGTTCCACAGGGATCCGTGCTGGGACCACTGTTGTTTGTGATATACATTAATGATTTGGAGGAAAGTATAGGTGGACTGATTAGCAAATTTGCAGACGACACTAAGACTGGTGGAGTAGCAGATAGTGAAGGGGACTGTCAGAGAATACAGCTGAATATAGATAGATTGGAGAGTTGGGCAGAGAAATGGCAGATGGAGTTCAATCAGGGCAAATGTGAGGTGATGCATTTTGGAAGATCCAATTCAAGAGTGAACTATACAGTAAATGGAAAAGTCCTGGGGAAAATTGATGTCCAGAGAGATTTGGGTGTTCAGGTCCACTGTTCCCTGAAGGTGGCAACGCAGGTAAATAGAGTGGTCAAGAAGGCATACGGCATGCTTTCCTTCATCGGACGGGGCATTGAGTACAAGAGTTGGCAGGTCATGTTACAGTTGTATAGGACTTTGGTTCGGCCACATTTGGAATACTGCGTACAGTTCTGGTCGCCACATTATCAAAAGGATGTGGATGCTTTGGAGAGGGTGCAGAGGAGGTTCACCAGGATGTTGCCTGGTTTGGAGGGCGCTAGCTATGAAGAGAGGTTGAGTAGATTAGGATTATTTTCATTAGAAAGACGGAGGTTGAGGGGGGACCTGATTGAGGTGTACAAAATCATGAGAGGTATCGATAGGGTGGATAGCAAGAAGCTTTTTCCCAGAGTGGGGGTTTCAATTACTAGAGGACACGAGTTCAAAGTGAAAGGGGAAAAGTTTAGGGGGGATATGCGTGGAAAGTTCTTTACGCAGAGGGTGGTGGGCACCTGGAATGCATTGCCAGCGGAGGTGGTAGATGCGGGCACGATGGAGTCTTTTAAGATGTATCTAGACAGATACATGAATGGGCAGGAAGAAAAGAGATTCAGAAGCTTGGAAAATAGGCGACATGTTTAGAGAGAGGATCTGGATCGGCGCAGGCTTGGAGGGCCGAAGGGCCTGTTCCTGTGCTGTAATTATCTTTGTTCTTTGTTCTTTGTTCTCTGCAATCTTTCAGCATTTAGATAATATGGTTCTTTGACATTCTTCCTACCAAAGTGGACATTTTTGCACTTTCCCATATTATACTCCATTTGCCAGTTCTGTGCCCACTCATTAACCTATCTATGTCTCTTTGCAGCCACCTTGTGTCTTTTCCACAATGTACTTTACTCCCTATCTTTGTGTCATCTGCAAATTTAACAACCATACCTTTGGCCCCTTCATCTGAGTAATTTATATAAATCGTAAAAAGTTGATGCCCCAGCACAGACCCCCATGGCACACCACTCGTTATATCTTTCCAACCAGAAAATGACCTATTTATGCCTACTCTCTTTTAACTGTTAGCTACCCAAAATTCTATCCATGGCAATATGTTACCCCCTGCAACATGACCTTTTCCCCCCATGCAGTAGCATTTGATGTGGCACCTTTTCAAATGCGTTCTGGAAAGCTGAGGACAATACATCACAGGTTCCACTTTATCCACAGCACATGTAACACTCAGCTTTCACAAAACCATGTTGAGTCTGCCTGATAAGCTTGAATTTTCCTAAATACCCTTCGCTTACTTATTTAATAATACCTTCTGACATTTTCCCTAAGGAAGATGTTAAGCTACCTGGCCTTTAGGTTCCTGCTTTCTGCCTCCATCCCTTTTTGAATAAAGGAGCTACATTCACTATTTTCCAATCTAAAGGAACCTTCCCCGAATATAAGTAATTTTGGAAAATTAAAACCAACGCATAAATCATTCTCCCCTGACACAGACCAGGCAGCAGAGTCCAGGTCATTCCATCCATTCAATCCGGGGACAGAAAACGCATTCTCACCTGTTTCAGTTCAGACAGCAGATACCAGGCCATTCCATCCATCAGATCCTATATAGAAGACTATTCTCACCTGTCACAGGTCAGAAAGCAGAGACCAGACCACTGACTCCTGACTTGTGCCTTGCTGATGGTGGACACGATTTGGGGAGTCAGGAGGTGAGTTACTCGCCACAGTATTCCTTGCGTCTGACTTGCTCGTGTAGCCAAAGTATTTAATGGCTACTCCAGTTCAGTTTCTGGTTAAGGGTAACCCCCAGGATCTTGATAGTGGGGGATTCAGCGATAGTAATGCCTTTGAATGTCAAGGGGACATGGTTAGATTCTCTCTTGCTGGAGTTGCTCATTGCCTGGTACTTTTGTGGTGCGAATATTACTGGACAGTTATCAAACACACCTGCATATTGTACAGGTCTTGTTGCATTTCTACACGGACTGATGAAGCAGCAGAGGATGGTTGAGCCCAGGGTACTACCCTGAGGAACTCCTGCAGCGATGTCCTGGAGCTGAGATGATTGAACTGCAACAACCACAAACATCTTTCTTTGTGCTCGGACCGACACAAACCGTTGCAGAGTTTTCCCCTTGATTCCCATTGACTCCAGTTTTGCTCGGGCTCCTTCATGCCGTACTCAGTCCCAACAGTAACCCCTAGGGAACTCCAATAAAAACCTTACTATAGGCCGCAAAAGATCCATTAACCAATACTTTTTGTTTCCTGTCAGTTTTCCAATCCCTTTTATTCCATGAGCTATATCTTTGTTCACATGTCTGTTGTGTGGCACTGTATCAAATGCCTTTTGGAAGTCCAGGTACACCACATCAACTGCATTGCCTTCATAAACCCACTCTCTTTCCTCCTAAAAAAAAACTCTTGCAAGTTACTTAAAATGGTTTTCCCTAAAGAATTCCATACTGTCTTTCCTTAGGTATCTCTCATTTGTCCATGCGACTATTCATTTTTTCACAAATTATTGTTTCAATAAATTTCCCCTCTACCAATGTTAAACTGACTGACTGCAGTTCCTGGGCTTATCTTGTTACGACTGACCGCTCAAGTATATATATATCCAATCAAATTAGACTGTTCTCATTGCGTGAGCAATACACTGTTAAATCATTCCCGGCGTTCTGCAGATCGCCTAACATATCACTTTAAACTTTCTAAATTAAAGACATCTAAAGCCGAATTGAACTATCTGGCAAACTCCGAATGAGGCAAACCAAACCAGATATCTTTAGACCAACAAATTAACTGTTTATCAGAAAAACTAAACTCTTAAACACTACTAACATATAAACAGCATTAGAAAACAGCTTTCTTTGTGATTTGCACTTCCCGATTATTAATTCTCTGATTAAAGTCCACTTGCAGTATTCCAGGTTCCAATGAGGAAAGAAAAATGACCAACATCCAAAACTTCAACTCCTCCTTCATCCAGCGAGGACATCTACAGATTAACAAATTGCAAATACTTTGATGAATTAATTTTGCTTTCGAATATTGAGGGGTGAAAAAGTGATCAGTCTAAAATTCACCTTCCTTCAGTTTAAATTATCAGTGATCTCTGTTCCTTTCATGCTCATGCTGTCTGTCTCTGTGTCTCTCAAAAGCTGGTTTTTCAGCTAGTTTCAAAAATTAATCATCATATTTTATCTCGATTCTACAGTCTCTGAATGGCTGTTGCAAAACCTACTCGGAAACAGGCTATTTTAGATCTAGTAATATGCAATGTGGTAGGATTAATAAGAAATATCATAATTATCGTCCTCCAGGGGGTAGCAGTCACAACATGGTAGAAATTCTAATGCAGTTTGAGGACGAGCAATTTGGGTTTCAGACCAGTGTCCCCAACTTAAACAAGAGCAATTACAGAGGTATGAAGAAAGAGTTGTCTAAAACAGGCTGGGAAAATAGACTAAGGGAAAGATAAGTGGATGAGAAGTGGCAGACATTTTACCAGATATGTCATAACGCTCAGCAAAAAATAATCAAGGTCAAAAAGAAGACTCGATGAGAAGGATGAACCACCCGTGGTTAACAAAGGCGGTCAAGGAGAGTATCCCATCAAAAACTAAGGCATACAAAGTGGCAACAACTAGTGGTACGCAAGAGGATTGGGAATCTTTTAAAGAACCAGCAGCGGATGCCTAAAAAGCTCATTAAGACGGAGAAAATTGATTATGAAAGCAAATTGGCAATAAATATAAAAAAAACAAACAACAAGAGCTTCTATATAAGAAGAAAGGGCGTCGTTAAAGTGAGCGTGGGACCCTTGGAGGATGTGACTGGTGAATTGATAATGGGGAACAGGGAAATGGCAGAATATTTAAACCAATATTTTGCATTGGAATTGACGATGGGGGACACTACAAACACCCCACAGATATCAGATAAGCAAACAGCTAATGGGAGTAAAGATATTATAACAGTCTCTTTCACGACGGCAAAGTATTTAACTAACTAATTGGACTAAAGGCAAACAAGTCGCCAGGACCTGATGTGCTTCATCCAAGGGTTTTAAAGGAAGGAACTGCAATGAAAGAGGAGGCAGTGGTCGAAATATTCCAGAACTCACTGGATTCCAGGAGGGTCCCAGTGGATTGGAAAACCGCTAATGTGACGCGCCTGTTCAAGAAGGGAGGGAGACAAAAAGCAGGAAACTATAGGCCAGTCAGCCTAACATCGGTCATTGGGAAAATGCTAGAGTTCATTATTAAGGAAGAAATTGCAGACATTTAGAAAAGCTTAAAGCAATCAAACAGAGTCAACATGGTTTGAGAAAGGGAAATCATGTTTGACACTTTTGTTAGAGTGGTTTGAGGATATAACAAGCAGAATTTATAAAGGGAACCAGGAGATGTAGTGTATTTGGATTTGCAGAAGGCATCCGATAATGTGCCACAGAAAAGATTATTGCACAAGAGAGGAACTCACGGTATTGGGCGTCATATATTAGCATGAACTGAGGATTTGTTAACGCACAGTAGACAGAGAGTGGGGATTAATGGGTCTTTTTCAAGTTGGAAAGACGTAAGTAGTGGAGGGCAGCAAGGATCAGTCCTAAGGTCTCAATTATTCACTATTTGTATTAATGACTTGGAGGAGGGGTCAGAGTGTAATACATCCAAATTTGCTGATGATACAAAAACAGGTGGGAGGGCATCTTGTGATGCAGACATAAGGAATTTGCAAGGGGATATAGTTAGGTAGAGTGAGTGGGCAAAAACTTGGCAGATGCTTTAGAAAGCTTTCCAGAACATACTCGAGGAACTCCTTCCCCTTTCTGACCTCTACACTACTGCTCCTCCAGTCTACATTCGGATAATTAAAGTCTTCCTTGATAACTACTCCATAATCCCTGCATCTCTCTGTAAAACAGACACAACAAATATCTTTTCATGAACACTTTTATTCAACGACACGTTGAATTCACACTTGTGTATTCCATAGTGCCTGTATTAAGGGTTCCCTCAAATTGCCTAGTGCTCCTGCACGGTGCTACCCCAGTGGCTGCAGAATGGTTGGTGTAAGGCTGCTGACTTTCACTGAAGGAGGTTGTAGATGGTCTTGCATGACTCCCTCGAGCAGCTCTGGGTCTTGACGTCTCGCATTCGGACGACATTCGTTCCCCATGGTCAGCAGCAGCCTGAGCTGGTTTATGGGTATCAGCAAAAACACTGGGGGAGTATCAGTGAAGGAAGACAAATTCTGCCAGCCTAAGAGTGGACAGCAGGTTCGTGCTCCACGGAGCCACTGCCTGTCGCACGGAGCGATACCTCAGAAATCAGATTAATCCTCTGGATCTCTGAGTGCTTCACTGCGGTGAGAGCCTTAAAACCCCTTTGACAACTGAGATCCACTGCCATAATGGAAGCAGTAAGATCCTGCATGGCAGCAAGCATGGATCTTATGACCTCGGTCTGACATTCCACTGCAACACCGAGACGTTGAGTGTCTGCCACCTGTGCTGCAGTGGAAACTGCGACAATGATCACCAGACGCTGTATCAAGGCTGGGTCCGCTAGTGCTGTCATGGACTTAGTGACAACTTCCACTAGGGAAAGAATGGGCTTCAAGCTCTGTGCAATGTCCTGTGCCCTGTTGGAGTCGGACTCCTCTAAGTTCCTAGACAGTGACAACAGACTGTCTGACAGGACTGTCAATGGACAAAGTATCTCAGTGGACATGTCTATTAGCATTTTCCTGTCTGTTGCCCCATTAAATTTCTCATCTTAAGTGAGCTGGCACATGCAATCACCACGTGCAGGTCCCGACTCTATTCCAGCCTCGACGGTACACGCAGTGTAAATATTTTAGCAGGTGGTTGTGAGTCCCGGACCTGCTAATGGATATTCACCATCAGTGCTGTACTGCTGCTCTCTCTTTCCCTCTCTCTCTCTGTCCCTGAGAGCTGCTGTGACTGGGAAGCTGGCAGTTTTAGGTTATTATTGGGAAGTATATCATCAGAAGGGGAGGATTGGGGTGAGGTTTTGGGGATTGGATGGAAAGCAGGAGATCCAGGTACCGCCAACTGCAGCTTGTACATCATATCAGACAGCAAGATGAGGGGGAGCTAGGAGTTAAGAGACGTCATAAGGAAAGAACGTTGCATCACCCTTGAAGCTACCAGCCAGCTTCACACACAGTTAGGATCCTGTTAAGCTTACAGTCACCCAGCTTAAAGTGCGGGTCACCCTGGGCGGCATGTATAATTCATGGCAATGAGGAGGCAGCAGGAAGTTTTGTGTGTCACCAGGAACAGGCACGGGCAGATCATGAATCACAAACCCTCGGCCTGAAAAGAAGGACAAATCTGATTTTTCCTGTTTCTCACCTTTTTCATTGTTTTCCATTTTCTCTTTCACCCTGTCTCACACTCTCACCTTTTCAGTTTCGGTCTGGCTCATAGGATCAGAGACAATGCAGCATAGAAGGAGGCTATTCGGCCCATTGTGTCAGTGTTGTCGCTTGGAAATATTATCTAATCAATTCTGCTCCCCTGCTCTTTCCCCAGACTCCTGCATTTTTATCCTTTTCAAGTTTTTGCCAAATTCACTTTTGCAAGATATTTTTGAATCTGTTTCCACCATATAGCCTGACAATGAATTCCAAACCGAATAGCTCACAGCGTAAGAAAATTTTCCTCATTTCCCCTCAGTTTCTTTGCCAATTAACATCAAACTGTGTCTTAATATTGCACTTTCTGACACTGGAAACCTCTTCACCTTAATTACACAATCAAGACTCTTCGTGATTTTGAATTTCTATATGTAATCTCCCTTTATCCTTCACTGCTCCACAGAGGACAAAGAATAAAACAACAGAAAATGTCGGAAATAGTACTGATGATAGGTCACATATCTGAAACAATAACTCTGTTTAAGTCACCACAGATGCTGCCAGAACTGCTGAGTATTTCCAGCACTTTCTGTTTTACCTTATGTATTTTCTGTGCGAATTAAAATTTTAGAAGATTGAAGCCATTGTTTTCAGTCCCCATTGCACACACCATTAACAGCTACCGACTTTATCCCTCTCCCTGACTACTGTGTGAGACTAAAGCAGACTGTTTACAAACTTGGTGTCATATTTGACCCCAAGATGATCTTCCGACCACGTATATGCACTTTCACTAAAATGGCCTATCCCCACCTCAGTTACATCGCCTGACTTTGTTTCTCTCGCAGCTCCTCTGCTTAAAACCCTCATTCAAGTATTCGTTACCACCAAGACGTCTGCAGTACTGAAAGTGACCACCTCTCCTGGTGCTAGTGCCAATACTGATGAGCTGCCAGTTCTCTGATTGGCCAGCAGCTGTTGGAGGTGGGATCCTCATCTTGAAAGGGACTTGGATCCCAGCAAAAGACATTTAGACAAAAAAACCGCACGATCGCTTTCGGGCGAGGTGGGGGTGGGTGGCACGAAAAGGCCGAGGTTCTGTTAACCCCGCCTGTCTGGCCCGCTGCTAAGAGCCACGCCTGCTACACATGTCCAGCCCCATATCACGGAAATAGCCTCCTGTCCCACAACACACTAACATACCTATGTTAATCCTATATTGGCCTCTTGTGCATCCCTGATTTTAATCTCGTCACCACTGGTGGTAGTACCTTCAGTTGTATGGGCCCTAAGCTCTGGAATACCATCTCCGCGCCTCTCCAGCTAACTTTATGTCTTTAAAACACTCCTTGAAGCATATTTCTTTGATCCAGCTTTTGGTCATCTTATCTACAATCTCCTTATGTAACTCGGTATCTTATTTTGTTATATAATGCGCCTATGAAACATCTTGGGACTTTTTACGACATTAAAGGTGCTAAAAAAAAACAAAGAACAAAGATAATTACAGCACAGGAACAGGCCCTTCGGCCCTCCAAGTCTGCGCCGATCCAGATCCTCTCTCTAAACATGTCGCCTATTTTCTAAGGTTCTGTATCTCTTTTCTTCCTGCCCATTCATGTATCTGTCTAGATACATCTTAAAAGACTCCATCGTGCCAGCGTCCACCACCTCCGCTGGCAACGCGTTCCAGGTGCCCACCACCCTCTGCGTAAAGAACTTTCCACGCATATCCCCCCTAAACATTTCCCCTTTCACTTTGAACTCGTGTCCTCTAGTAATTGAAACCCCCACTCTGGGAAAAAGCCTCTTGCTGTCCACCCTGTCTATACCTCTCATGATTTTGTACACCTCAATCAGGTCCCCCCTCAACCTCCGTCTTTCTAATGAAAATAATCCTAATCTACTCAACCTCTCTTCATAGCTAGCGCCCTCCATACCAGGCAACATCCTGGTGAACCTCCTCTGCACCCTCTCCAAAGCATCCACATCCTTTTGATAATGTGGCGAACAGAACTGTACGCAGTATTCCAAATGTGGCCGAACCAAAGTCCTATACAACTGTAACATGACCTGCCAACTCTTGTACTCAATGCCCCGTCCGATGAAGGAAAGCATGCCGTATGCCTTCTTGACCACTCTATTTACCTGCGTTGCCACCTTCAGGGAACAGTGGACCTGAACACCCAAATCTCTCTGGACATCAATTTTCCCCAGGACTTTTCCATTTACTGTATAGTTCACTCTCGAATTGGATCTTCCAAAATGCATCACCTCGCAGTAGTGCTGTAGAAATACAATTTGTGGTTATTGTTTCTGCCCAGTCCATCACCCTGTTTGTGCCCTCATGAATTCTATTACTATCTTGCTCGCTCATCACTAGACTTCCACACTTCATGAGTTCTAAAAATTGCAACTTTGTGAACTGTAGCCTGCTCCCTCGGTAACCTGTGGCCCATGGATGGGCCCTGGCAGCAAAGATGATTCTCCCTGAAACACCCCCAAACTAAGCGAGTACCATCACCCATTTTCCAAGGGTTACCACACTGGCACTGGCAATACCAGCCAACTCACCTGGGGTATGGGACTCCAAGGCTGCTCCTGTCCCAGGTCTGGTGTAATAGCAACAGTGGTCCCTGCTCCCTGGCTATCCCCTGATGCAACACTTGATTTACGTCGGGTCCGGGACTCTAACAATGGGCCTGGTCCCAGACCTGTTGTGTTACCGGCACTGGCTCCGATCAGCTGACTGTGCGTGGTGTCATCGCCAGACTTACCTATGTGTCTCGGGCACTATGGGTCAAGGGTGTAATACTGGCAGTTCCACTGCTCTCAGTGGCGTTGCCGATACTAGTGAGCAGCTGGCCATGATTGTTCAGCAGCTTTGGCAGATGGGATTCCCATCCTTTAAGGGATGTGGACCACGACACCAGGCAGTTAATTGCTGAAGAGCCACACGGAGTGTAGGCTCTGAATTTCTATGACAGGGTACGCTCATATTTTCTGCCCGCCGTCAGGAACCCCACTGGCTCCACTAAATTCAGCTCCCTGTCTCCAGCAGCAATTCCTGTCACTGGGAAGATAATTCACTGCATACTGAATACAACAACAAATTTGCAATTGTCATCCTAAACTCCTTGAAACTGCTGTTTCCACTCCCAACCTGGAGTAAAATATCCTGACAAATTCCCTTGTTTAGCTTTATCTTCGTGACGATCGAGATTATTTGTTTCATTGATTTTTCAGTCGACACATTCCCAATTATTGCTTTGAAATAATTGAATTCCGTGCTGCCCGCCACAGTTGAGGGAATCTCTCAGGCAGTCCAACATTTAATGTCCTGCTCAAGAGCGATGTGCAACAGACGTTGCAAATCTGAAATAAAAACCGAAAATGCTGGATATATTCATCAGGTCTGGCAGCACCTGTGGAGAGAGAAACACAGTTAATGTTTCAGGTCAATGACCCTTCATCAGAACTGGGAGAGAATAGAAATGGATCAGATTTTAAACCAGACAGGGACGTGAGGGAGGGGAAGGATTACGATTAACATTGATTTTAACATTTCAGTCTCATCCGGAACAGTTTCAGTTCCTGTATTCCATCCCCGTGTGTAATTTTCATTTAATCTCTCCTGCCTTCCACCCTATTACAACACTTCTCTTGTTCTTTCAGCTTCGATCATTTCAGTACATCACTGGATACAGGAACATACTTTAAATCTCAATAAGGCCTCAAGCAAACTGGTAACTTTGCTCCTAGACTGATGTATAATTTCTCTATTTATTCCCCTACCTTACAGTTAACTTGCTGACGATTGGGATCTTATCTCGGGGAAAATGCGGGCTCTCCAAATGTGTCACTCGCTACCTGGTAGCCTTGGCAGCGGCGGATCTACTGGTCATTTTCCTGGATGTGATATTGAGACACATTCCCATTGTTTATCCGGAACAGTTTCAGTTCCTGTATTCCATCCCCGTGTGTAATATTCACGCCATCCTGCTTTACGCAGCCACAGACTGTTCTGTCTGGTTCACCGTCACTTTCACCTTTGATCGATTTGTGGCGATTTGTTGCCAGAAGCTGAAAAGGAAATATTGCAGCGAGAAAACGGCGGCTGTGGTTCTGGGAACAGTGATTGTGCTGAGCTGTTTAAAGAACATCTTCTGGTATTTTATGTTCACAGGTCGGTATTTGCTGTGGAACATCCCATGGTTTTGTGATGCAGCAGAGCATGCTCGGAATTCTCGTATCTGGGGAACAATCGAGTTCCTCCATTACATTCTAACACCGTTTGTCCCATTTATGGTGATTCTACTGCTCAATGCTGTCACCGTCAGACACATTTTAGTGAGCAGTAGAGGACGCAGGAGACTCCGGGATCATAGCAGTGGGGAGAGACGCAAAGACCCAGAGATGGATAGCCGAAGAAAATCCATCATTTTACTGTTAATTATCTCGGCAAATTTCATTCTGTTATGGGCAGTGTTAATGGTGTTTTCGATATGGAGCCGGATGTGGTATTTAGGTTATCAGTCTATATTTCTACCGGCGTTTCTGCGGGAATTGGGCTTCATGCTACAGCTGCTGAGCTGCTGCACA
Organism: Heterodontus francisci; assembly: GCF_036365525.1. Taxonomy (NCBI): domain Eukaryota; kingdom Metazoa; phylum Chordata; class Chondrichthyes; order Heterodontiformes; family Heterodontidae; genus Heterodontus; species Heterodontus francisci. Next base: position 427,255 of record NW_027141158.1, on the reverse strand, counting down.
AACACTGCGTTTTATGTCGTGACCCAGACTCAGTTCAGAGTGCAGTTGAAGAATGTGCTGAAATATCCCTTTACTCCAATTTTTAAATTCATTCAATGTTGTGATGAGCGCATGAGATAGAGACAGACCCGTTGTCGGTTCGAGAGAGAAATACAGGGTGTGTGTGAGAGAGAATCGGGCAGGGAGTGGGTGAGAGAGAGACAGACAGGGAGCGTGTGCGAAAGAGACAGACAGAGAGTTTGTGAGAGAGACCGTTTGGGAATGTGTGTGAGAGAGACAGACAGACAGGGATGCAGTGTGAGGGAGAAAGACAAGGTGTGTGTGTGAGAGAGACAGACAGGGAGTGTAGGTGAGCGAGACAGTCGGGGAGTGTGTGAGAAATAGACAGCCAGGAAGTGAGTTTGAAGGAGAAAGACAGGGTGTGTGTGAGAAAGAGATAGTCAGACAGGGAGTAGTGTGAGAGTGACAGAGAGGGAGTAACTGTGAATAAGAAAGACAGGGTGTGTCTGTGAGAGAGACAGACAGAGACACTAGGTGAGGGAGACAGACAGTGAGTGTTTGTGTGTGAGAGAGAGAGACAGACAGGGAGTGTGTGTGAGAGGCAGAGACAGACAGGGAGAGTGTGAGAGAGACAGATAGGAAGTGTGTGAGAGAGGGAAACAGACAGGGAGTGCGTGAGAGACTGATAGTGAGAGTGTGGGAGAGACAGACAGGGACTGTGCGTGTGAGAGTGAGGTACAGTGTGTGTGAGAGAGACTGACATGTTTTGTGTGTGAGAGAGAGGCTGTGAGGCAGTGTGTGTGAGAGACAGACAGGGTGTGTGTGTGACAGATGCAGACAGGCAGTAATTGAGACAGAGGCAGGCAGGCATTGTATGTGGGAGAGACAGAGGTTGTGTGTGTGTGTGATAGAGGCAGTCAGGCCGTGAGTGAGAGACAGACAGTACACGTGAGAGATTTAGGCAAGGAGTGTGTGTGACTGAGGCAGAGGTGTGTGTGAGAGAGAGACAGACAGGGTGTGTGTGTGACAGATGCAGACAGGCAGTAATTGAGACAGAGGCAGACAGGCATTGTATGTGGGAGAGACAGAGGTTGTGTGTGTGTGTGTGATAGAGGCAGTCAGGCCGTGCGTGAGAGACAGACAGTACATGTGAGAGATTTAGGCAAGGAGTGTGTGTGACTGAGGCAGAGGTGTGTGTGAGAGAGAGACAGACAGGCAGTGTGTTTAAGAAAACAGGCAGGTCGTGTTTATGAGCGCGACAGGCATGGAGTGTGGGACACACAGGGATTGTCTGTGAGAGAGAAAAGGAGGAAGTCTGCGCAAGTAAGGCAGACAAGGAGTGTATTTGAGATGCAGACAGGAAGGGTGCATGAGAGACAGTCAGCGATTTAGTATGAGAGATACGGACACACAGTACGTGCGCCAGAGAGAGCGACAGGGTGTGTGTGTGTGTGTGTGTGTGTGCGTATGTGCCAGACAAAGCATGAGATAGAGAGAAAGAGAGAGAAAACAGGGACTGGGCTAGAGAGGGAGACAGAGAGGGACTGAGGGAGATGAGAACATGGAGTGAGAGAGTGACTGGGAATGGGAGAGAGAGAGACAGGGATTTTAAATGAGAGAGAGAGGGAGTGTAGAGAAATGTAGGTAAACAGGGAGTTAGATGGGGCGGAGTGTGAGAGAGACTGAGACAGAGAGAGAATGAAAGACAAAGAGAGTGACAGGAGTGAGGGAACGAGACAGAGCGGGACCAGTCGTGGGAAGGAGAGACACGGAGTCGAGAGAGTGAGTGTTTGAGACAGGCAAGGAGTGACAGAGAAAGAGATGGGATTGAGGGACTGATAAAAGGAGTGGCAGAAAGTGAGAGACAGACATGAAGTGTGAGATATAAAGGGAAACGGAGTGGTGGCACAGTGCTGCAGTGGCTGGCACCACAGCCTCATAGCTCCACGAACCCGCGTTCGATTTTCGGTACTGTCTGTGTGGAGTTTGCAAGTTCTGCCTGTGGCCCCGTGGGCTTTCGCCAGGTGCTCCGGTTCCCTCCCACAGCCAAAGACTTGCAAAGGTTGAAAGGAAAATTGGCCAACTGAAATTGCTCCTAGTGTAGGTAGGAAATGTGAGATTACTGCAGGGTCAGTATAAATGGGTGGTTGCTGGTCGGCACTGGCTCAGTGGACCAAAGGGCCTGTATCAGTGTTGCAATTCGAAACAAATAAAAATGAGAGTCAGAGGGAAATAAACAGTAATAGAGTGAGAGGGGAGTCGAATACTGAGAGATAGGGACAAAGAGATCGTGACAGGGATTGGGAGAAACAAACAGACAGATTGTCTGTGGGTCGGTCACACAGACAGTGTAAGAGAGAATTACAGGGAGTTGGCGACTAAAAGTGATGCTTAATATTCTCAGCCCTCACGATCCGCTGACCACTCGGAGAAGTGGACGCTGTTGAGGCTCCAGAGCTGCTGGCCTTCTGATCTAACAGCAGCGGGAACATGCTCTGTGCCCTTCATTGGACAGGGAGCTCAGAGCGGAAATTTAGGAAGCTATGTACCGGGAATGTTGTTCTACCAATCTCATTGCTGGGTAGAGCAGTCTCAGGTTCCCCCCATGTGGTCCTGACATCAGGTTTCTGAAACCGCAAGAAGATCCAATGCAGAAGTGCAGACATGGAGAAAGGGAACGACAGACGGAACATACTGCGTTTAATATTAAGTATGAGCTGTATGTGGAATTGACCAGTGTCACTGGTTCATTTCCCAGTCCCGGTGTGGGGTCTGTGAATGGAATCAGATATTTGAAAATTGCAGTAATATTTCCGACAAGGACTTGGAGTTAAAGATATCAAATCAATAAAACAGATCTCCTGATCATAATAATAAAAGCAAAATACTGCGGATGCTGGAAATCTGAAATAACAGCAAGAAATGCTGGAAATACTCAGCAGGTCTGGCAGCATCTGTGGAGAAAGAAGCAGAGATAACGTTTCAGGTCAGTGACCCTTCTTCAGAACGAGCAAATATTCGAAATGTAAAAGGTTATAAGCAAGTAAGGCGGGGGTGGACAAGAGATAACAAAGGTGAAGGTGTAAATAGGAAAAGGTCACAGAAAAGCTGACCGGAAGGTCGGTGAGCAAAGGCAAACAATATGTTAATGGTGTGTTGAAAGACAAAGCATTAGTACAGATCGGGTGTTGACAGACTGAAAATTGAACAGCCGCAAGTGCAAACATGAAAAAACAGTGGGCAAGCAAAATGAATAAACTAGGATGAAATAATAGAAACACGAAAAAATATTTGAAAAAGGAAAAAGAAAATGCAACTGAAAATAAAAGTAAAATGGAGCCTGTCATCTTCTGAAATTGTTCAACTCAATGTTCAGTCCGGCAGGCTGTAGTGTGCTTAATCAATAAATGAGATGCTGTTCCTCGAGCTTGCGTTGATGTTCACTGGAACCTGCAGAAATCCCAGGACAGAGATGCGAGCATGAGAGCATGGGGGAGTGTTGAATTGGCAAGCAACCAGAAGCTCAGGGTCCAGCTTGCGGACTGAGCGGAGGTGTTCCGCAAAGCGTTCACCTAGTTTGCGTTTTTTTAAATTCATTCATGGGATGTGGGCGTCACTGGTTATGCCAGCATTTATTGCCCATCCCTAATTGCCCTTGAGAACGTGGTGGTGAGCTACCTTCTTGAACCGCTGCAGTCCATTTGGCGTAGGTGGACCCACATTGCTGTTACAAAGGGAGTACCTGGCTTTTGACCCAGCGATATTGAAGTTCCAAGTCAGGATGGTGTGTGTCTTGGAGGGGAACTTACAGGTGGGGATCTTACCATGTATTTGCTGCCCTTGTCCTTTCTAGCTGGTAGAGGTCGCGGGTTTGGAAGGTGCTGTCTAAGGAGCCTTGGTGCATTGCTGCAGTGCATCTTGTAGATTGTACACACTGCTGCCACTGTGCGTCGGTGGTGGAGGGAGCGAATGTTTGGAGATGGTGTGCCAATCAAGCGGGCTGCTTTGTCCTGGATGGTGTCGAGCTTCGATTGGGTTGTTGGAGCTGCACCCATCCAGGCAAGTGGAGAGTATTCCATCACACTCCTGACTTGTGCTTTGCAGATGGTGGACAGGCTTTGGCGAGTCAGGAGGTGAGTTACTCGCCTCGGGATTCCTGGCCTCTAAACTGTTGTTGTAGCCACGGTATTTATATGGCTACACCAGTTCAGTTTCTGGTCAATGGTAGCCCCTAGGATGTTGATAGTGCGGGATTCAGCGATGGTAATGCCGTTGAATGTCACGTTGAGATGGTTAGATTCTCTCTTGTTGGAGATGGTCATTGCCTGGCACTTGTGTGGCGCGAATGTTACTTGCCACTTAACAGCCCAAGCCTGAATATCGTCCAGGCCTTGCTGCATTTCTACACGGACTGATTAAGTATCTGAGGAGTCACGAATGGTGCTGAACATTGTGCAATCATCAGCGAACATCCCCACTTCTGACCTTATGATTGAAGGAAGGTAATTGATGAAGCAGCTGAAGATGGTCGGGCCGAGGACACTACCCTGAGGAACTCCTGCATTGATGTCATGGAGCTCAGATGATTGACCTCCAACAACCACAACCATCTTCCTTTGTGCTCGGTATGACTCCAGCCAGCGGAGGGTTATCCTCCTGATTCCCATTGTCCTCAGTTTTGCTAGGGCTCCTTGATGCCATACTCGGTCAAATGCTGCCTCGATGTCAAGGGCAGTCACTCTCACCTCACATCATGAGTTCAGCTCTTTTGTCCATGTTTGAGCCAAGGCTGTAATGAGGTCAGGAGCTGAGTGGCCCTGGCGGAACCAAAACTGAGAGTCACTGAGCAGGTTATTGCTAAGCAAGTGCCGCTTGATGGCACTGTTGATGACACCTTCCATCATTTTACTGATGATTGAGAGTAGGCTGAAGGGGTGGTAATTTTCCACATTGCAGGGTAGATGCCAGTGTTGTAGCTGTACTGGAAGAGCTTGTCTGGGGGTGCGGCAAGTTCTGGAGCACAGGTCTTCGGTACTATGGCCGGAATATTGTCAGGACCCATAGCTTTTGCAGTATCCAGTGCTTTCAGTCATTTCTTGATATCACGTGGAGTGAATCGAATTGGCTGCACTCTGGCATCTGTGATGCTGGGGACTTCAGGAGGAGGCCGAGATGGATCATCAACTCGGCACTTCAGGTTAAAGATTGTTGCAAATGCTTCAACCTTATGTTAATGCTTCAATCATTGGTCTTCCCAATGTAGAGGACACCACATTGTGAGCAGCGATCCCCATCTGCAAAATTGAAAGAAGTGTAAGTAATTCGCTGCTTCACCTGAAAGTGGCGTTTGGGGCCAGGAATAGTGATGAGAGAAGAGGTAAATCGGCAGGTATTACACCACCTGCGATTGCAGAGGAATGTGCCATGGGAAGGGGACGAGGTGTTGGGGGCAATGGAGGAGTGGACCAGGATGTCACGGAGAGAAAGATCCCTTCGGAATGCTGACATGGGAAGGGAGGGGAAGATGCATTTGGTACTGGCATCAAGCTGGAGGTGGCGAAAATGGTGGAGGATGATCCTTTGGATATGGAGGCTGATGGGATGTAAAATGAGGACAAGGGGACACCTGTCGCGGTTCTGGGAGGGAGGGGAAGGAGTGATGGTAGAGGTGCAGGAAATGGGCCAAACATGGTTGAGGGCCCTGTCAACCACAGTGGTGGGGCAGGGTTGGGGGGGGGCGACACTCGGTTAAGGAAAAAGGAAGACGTATCAGAAGCGCTGTCATGGAGGTTAGCATCATCGGAGAATATGCGTCGGAGATGGAGAAAGTGTGAGAATGGAACGGAGTCCTTACAGGACGCAGCGTGTGAAGAAGTGCAGTCGAGGTAGTTGTGGGAGTCAGGTGGCTTATCATGGATATTAGTAGACAGCCTATCCCCAGAGATGGAGATAGAGAAGTCGAAGAGGGGAAGGGAAGTGTCGGAGATGGACCATGTGAAGGTGAGAGAAGGTTGGAAATTAGAAATAAAGTTGATAAAGTTTTCCACTTCGGGCAGGAGCAAGCAACTGCACCGATACAGTCATCAGTGTACCAGAAAAAAGATTTGGGGGAGGGGGACTGAGGAGGACTGGAACAAGGAATGTTGGACATCTCCGACAAAAAGACAGGCATAACTAGGTCCCATGCGGGTACCCACAGTGGCACCTTTAACTTGAAGGAATTGCGTGGAGTTGAAGGAGCAGTTGTTCAATGTGAGAACAAGTTCAGCCAAGCGGTGGAGGATGGTGGTGGATGGGGACTGGTTGGGCCTCTGTTCAAGGAAGAAGCGAAGAGGCCTCAACCCATCATGGTGGGGGATGGAGGTGTAGAGAGATTGGACGTCCATAGTGAAGAGGGGGCGGTTCGGAACAGGAAACTGGAAATTGTCAAATGAGGTCGGGCGCCTGAAGTATCACGGATGTAGGTGGGAAGAGACTGGACCAGAGGAGAAAAGATAGAGTCAAGATTGGACGAAATAAGTTCAGTGGGGCAGGAACAGGTTAACACAATGGGTCTGCCGGGACAGTCCAGTTTGTGGATTTTGGGAAGGAGAAGATGTAATCAGTCAAGCAAGTTCTATCCTGTGTCAATGGACAGGACACAAAGGGAACAGATTGCGAGACATCGTAACGTGTTACACTCAGAGGGTGGACGCAAACTGCTTACCTGGTGTTTTTCTAGGTGGGAAGGGAGCCAGTCCCAATCCCAAACCCTCTCCCCTCCATCTCTGCCGGGGAATGGACCTCTCTCTCAGTCTGGTGTGTGTGGGTTGTGTGTTCTCAGTATCCCTGTTTCAATCTTGATCACTTTCAATCCTCTGTTTTCTAAGCGGCATTTGTTTGTCATGGGATGTTTCTGAGAATGTCGGTGCAACAGACAGGATGCTCTGGAATATTTCCATATCTCTTCTTAAGAAACCCTTGTTTTGATTCATCCAATTTTCGTTTTCCCTTGCCTCCTGGGAACATTTGTTCTTACTTCGAAAAATGTCATGACAAGATGGAAAGAGAGGGAGAGCTTTGGGATGAGGAATTTTGTTGGACAGTATCTTTCTCTTCCTTGGACAGAGGCCTTCATTCTGAAGCAGCATCGTATGGGTCTCTATGCGTTTGTGTCTGTTTATTACACTGAGAGTGAATTTCCTCTCCAGGAGCTCAACTTTGGTGCCACGGTTAAACGTGTTCCTGTTGGATTTCGGCACTTGAGTTGTGAAACTGGTTTAACCCTTTGGTTAATTTCGAACTGGCCTTTCAATGTGACACAAACAGGTTAATTCACGATGCAGAATAGGGAGTGTCCACCCCTACAGAGAAAATTTTGAAGCCATCAAGTAGACCCTATGCGAAAATTTCTTATGAGTCCAGAATAATGCTTCTGTTTCCGGGCAGTGGAATTTAATCAATGGTTAGGTGATATGCACGACAGCCATTTTAAAATAAGAGCACATCTTGGTGGTCATTTTCGTATTAACTTTCGGTGGCAGTGATTTTAACTGACATGCAGTGCTGCCATTTCAAGTGAAGTGCAGTGACCATTTAAGTGTTATGCACTGTGGCCATTTTAAGTTACAGGCAGTGTGGCATTCTTAATATGAATGTGTGCAACCATTTTATGTGACAGGCAGTGCGACCATTTTACGTGATATGACAGGTCAGAGGCTAGGAATTCTGCGGTGACTAACCCACATCCATTCTCCCCAATGTCTGTCCGCTATCTACAAGGCAAATGTCAGGAGTGCGTTGGAATACTCCCTACTTGCCTGGATGGGTGCAGCTCCAACAACACAGAAGAAGCTCGACACCATCCAGGACAAAGCAGCCCACTTGATTGTCACCCCATAGGCAAACATACACTCCCTCCATCACCGACCCACAGTGTCAACAAAGTATCCCATCTGCAAGAGGCACTGCAACCAAGGCTCCTTAGACAGCACCTTCCAAACGGTGAATTCTTCCACCTAGTAGAACAAGGGCAGCAGATGCATGGGAGCACCAGCACCTGTAAGTTCCCGTCCAAGTCACACACCATCCTGACTTGGAACTATATCGCCGTTCCTTCACTGTCGCTGTGCCAACATCCTGGAACTCCCTTCCTCACAACATTCTGGGTGCCCCTGCACCCCACACGGACTGCAGCAGTTCAAGATGGCAGCTCACCGCCACCTTTCCAAGGGTAATTTGGGATGTGCAATAATTGCTGGTCTATCCAGCGATGACCACATCCCAAGAATAAATAACAAGAAGACAACTTATGTGACACTCATTGTGGTCATTTTAACTGACATTTGTTATTGCCATTTTAAATGATGTGCACTATGGCATATTTAAGTGATGCGCATACGACCATTTTAAGTGACATGCACTGCGGCCGTATTAAGTGATATGTAATGCGACCATTTAAAGTGATATATAGTGCAACCATTTAAGTGAGGTGCAATGGGGCCATTTTGAAGGATATTCAGTGCGACAGTTTTCACTGATATGCAGCGCGATCATTGTATGCCATTTGCGATGCGACCACTTTAAAAGATCTGCAGTTTGACTATTGCAGGTGATATGTGGTGCAACCATTTGAAGTGATATTTGTTGTAACAATTTTAAATGATGTGCACTGTGGCGCTTTTAAGTGGTATGCATGCAGCCATTCAAGTGAGATGCAGTGCGGCAATTTGAAATGACTTGCCCTGCAGCCATCTTAAATGATATGAATTGCGACCATTTTAGGTGACATGCTGTGCAGCAATTTTAAGTGACATGCACTGCAGCCATTTTAAGTGAAATGAAGTGCGACCATTTGAAGTGATATGCACTGCGGCCGTTTCAAAGGATATGCACCGCGATAATTTTAAGTGACATGCCATGTGGCCATTTCAATAGATATGCAGTGCAACCATTTTAAGCGAGCTGCAGAGTGACCATTTTAAATGGCATGTACTGCCGCCATTTTGCGTGATATGCACTACCGCCATTTTGAGTGATATGCACTGCGACCATTAATGTGGCATGCAGTGTGACTATTTTAACTGGCGTGCATTGCAGCCATTTTAAGTGACACGCATTGTGGCCATTTTAAGTGGAATGCAGTGAGACTATTTGAAGTGATATGCCCGCTGGCTCTTGTAAATGACATGCACGGGAGCCATTTTGAGTGACATGCTCTGCCAGCATTTGCAATGCCATGCGCTTCCGCCATTTTAAATGATTTGCAATATGGCCATTTTAAGTGATATGCTCTGTGGCTATTTCATTGCCATACACTGCGACCATTATAAAACGAGAGCATTCCACGGCGATCATTTTCAGGGTTTTCTGTCCACGGCAGTGAAGAAATGAGATGTAGCTGGTTGTAAATTAGTATAATGGTTCATACAGGGTAATAAACGGTTAGCAAGGGTTATAAAGGATTGTAAACAGTTACAAACGATTATACACGGTAATATACAACCGTAAACGATTATAAAGTGCTATAAATAATTAAAAAGGATTATGAACGGTTAAAAAGCTTATGGAAGATTCTACAAGTTACAAGGGATTATATAGTGCTACAAAGGATTAAACTAAGTTACAAATCGTCATAGCGTATTATAAAGGGTTTAAACGGGTGTAACGGTTTAGAATGATTATAAATGGTAATTAAAAATTATAAAGGGTTCTGAGTAATATAAAGAGATTTTCAAGATTACAAATGATGATGCAAAATTCTGACTGTCGTTTCCCTGTCACCATGAGAACAGACCCGGCCTCCATACACTCTTCACCAAGGGAACAGGCTCCACCCCCATTCTCCCGTCACAATGGGTAACGAGCTCCGCCTTCATTTCCCCGCCACCATGGGAGACACGTATCGCTCCCACTCCCCCGTCATCATGGGGCAGAGAACCTGCCCCCACTCTTCCATCACCTTGGCTTCAGGCCCCAGCCTTCGGCTGTCACCATAGCGACAGACCCTGCCCCCGTTCAGTGAACACAGCGACAGGCTGAGCCACACCCCTCCATCCCCGCTCTTTCACTGTACCGAGATCCGTGCCATCCACTTTGCCACCGTCACATAAGGCACCGCCACACTGCCCTGTCACCATAGCGACAAGCCCCACCGCCGCTTTGTCACCATAGCTTCAGCTCCCTCCCCCGCTCAGTCAGCATAGTGACAGGCCCCACCCCGCTCTGTCTCCATATCGGCAGAACCGTCCCCGCTATGTCACCATAGCGACAGGTCCGACATCCGCTCTGTCTCGACAGACAATCCCCGTTCCCCGCTCAGTCAGCATAGTGTCAGGCCCCGCCCCTGATCTGTATCCATAGTGATAGGCCCCGCCCCCCCCAGCTTTTGGAAATAGTGATTCAGTGCTTCTCATCTTTGAATGAGTTTACCAATTGCAGTAAGGGAATATTTCAGCATATTCTTCAACTGCTCTCTGAACTGAGTCTGGGTCACGGCGCAAATCGCAGTGTTTGTGCAGCAACTCAGGAGCTGCAACATGAAGCCCGATTCCTGCAGAAACACAGCTAGATTAGCAGACACAGACCCCAAATGCTCCATCCGGTTCCATATCGAGTTCACCATTAACAGGGTCCATATCAGAATGATTCCCCGAGATAACTAACAGTAAAATTATGGATTTCCTTCGACTCTCCATCTCTGGGTCTCTGCGACTCTCCCCACTGCTGTGAGCCCGGAATCTTCTGCGTCCTCTGCGGTTCAGTAAAATTTGCCTGACTGTGAGAGCGTTGAGCAGCAGAATCACCACAAATGGGAGCCCCGGTGTTAGAAAGTAATGGAGGAACTCGATTGTTCCCCAGACACGAGATTCCGCAACATCCTCAGTTACATTACAAACCCAGGGGAGGTTCCCCAGCCGATACTGACTTGTTAATATAAAATACCAGCAGATGTTATTTAAACAACTTATCACAGTCACTGTTCCCAGCACCACAGCAGCCGTTTTCTCGCTGCAATATTTACTTTTCAAATTCTGGCAATGAATGGCCACAAATCGATCAAAGGTGAAAGTGACGGTGCACCAAACAGAACAGTCTGTGGCTGCATTAAGCAGGATGGCGTGGATATTACACACGGGAATGAACAACAGGAACTGAAACAGTTCCCAAAGAAGAATGGGAATGTGTCTCAATATCAGGTGGAGGATAATGACCAGTAGATCCGCCACTGACATGGCCACCAGGTAGCGTGTGACACATTTGGTGAGACCAGGCTGTTTAAAAACCGTTCCTTCGCTCATCTCTCCCAGTTCTGATGAAGGGTCACTGACCTGAAACATTAACTCTGTTTCTCTCTCCACAGATGCTGCCAGACCTGCTGAATATTTCCAGAATTTTCTGATGTTATTTCAGATTTCCAGCATCTGCAGCACTTTGCTCTTGAATGGAAAGTTAAATGTTGGACTGATTGAGAGATTCCCTCACCGGTGACAGGCAGTACGGAATTCAAATATTTAAAAGCAATAATTGGGGATGAGTCCACTGAAAAATCAATTAAACAAAGTATCTCAATCGTCACTAGGTTAACTGTAAACAAGGGAAATTATCAGGAAATTATGCATCAGTTAGGAGTAAAAAAACACAGCTTGAAGGATTTCGGGTGAGTTTTGTACATTTGTTACCACGTTCTGTATGTCTATAAGTATTGCACCAGTGACAGGGATTTCTGCTCGAAACAGAGAGTTAAGATTGGCGGAGCCAGCAGAGTTTGTAACAGCGGACTGAAAATAAGACGTGAGCCCGACTTGGCAATTTGGAGCTCACACAGTGCAATTCAGTGGCGCCCAGGAAGTTAACTGCCTGGTGCCCTTGTCCGCATCACTTTTAGGATGGGGATCCCACCTGCCAAAGTTACTGAACAATCAGAGGGCCAGTGGCTCAGTGGTATTGGCAACACCACCAGGAGCAGTGGAACTGCTAGCACGATACAAGGCCTGTGTTCACGACCATCACTGGGGACCTAGACCCCAGGCAAATGTGGCGAGGACCCCAGGGCCAGTCAGATAGACGGGGCCACTGCCAGTAATATACCAGGCAGAGGACTAGGAGCATGTCTGGAGAGCCTGGACCCCATATAAGTGTTTATGGTCCTCTGGGTCTGGTCAGGGAGTGGGTGTCACTGCCAGAACTACTCCAATCCTGAAACCCAGAATATTACTGGAGTCCCAAATCCCAGATAGGTTCAGGGGTTTCGTGGGGACCCGTCAGAGTCTGGGGCCCAATATCGGTACTACACCAGACCTGGAACTAGTTGGCATGCTGGACCCCGACACTAAAGGTAAGTGTTGCGGGGTTTCAGGGCCCGTCAATGACCGGGTGCCACAGACAGTACTACACAGGTCCAGGGACAAGGAATGTCACTCGAGGTTGGACTTCCGTTAAGGCTGATAAGATAGCCAGGATCAGTCAGGGAACGCGGTGACTGCCAGTACTACAGCTGGCCTGGGACCAGGACCATTCTTGGACATCCATAGCCAAGGTATATGTGAGACTGTCGCCTCGGAACTATAAGGAAATAGAGGGAGGGAGGGCCACTGCTCAGTACAAGACCAATGCCTATCCTGGAGACACCAGAGCCAAGTCTGTGTGATGGGGATGTTGGGGCTGGCTACGGAGGAGGGACAACTGCTGACAGTGCACCAGCCCTGGGAGCAGCACCATAGCCAGAACCAGGGACCTCAGATAAATTATGTGGGATGGCTGCGGCCAGCCAAGGAGCATGGGCCACTGCTGATACTGCACCAGGCGTAGGATCAGAGCAGCCTTGGAGTCCCATTCACCAGGTAAGTGCGGTGGGGAATCAGGGTCCAGTCTGATAGCTCCTGGAAGGTGGTGAGGGGGCTGGCTGATTGCGGAGGGGTTTAATGCAGAAGAAGACTTTGCTGTTGGGTGCCGGTCCATGGGCCACGTATTACCCTTCGGAGGAGGCCTCCCCCAATTCTGCAGAGGGGCTGTCTTGTTTTGCTGGGCGTCCTGCACAAGTTGCGGGGCTCCCATCAACCGATCGTGTAGTTCCACTTAGAGACCTCAGGTGATCTCTGGGTAGGAATGTTGTCGACATCACCACTGTCTGGGTCCCTCCGCCTTCTATCCTGGCTCCTGAAAAGCCATTTAATTCCAGGGTTTAAATTATACAATCATGATTGGATTGGGAAATAGAATTTTTTAACCAACGGATTTCAACTGGAATCAGGAGTGGATCAAGAAGTTATTAAAATAAGAGGATTAAATCAAACATGAGTACTAGCAGGTTTATAATAAAGCAGACCCCAGTAAATATTGACGAGGTGAGTAACAGATTACAGGAGGTCTTTTATCAACATTGTGGTGAATGAATGTTTTTCAGACTGGAGGGAGGTATACAGTGCAGTACTCAAGGGTTCCACTAGTACCACTGCTGCTTCTGACAGACAATAATGCCTCAGACTTCCGGCTTCAGGTCACGGTGTTGACATTTGCCGAAGTCATGAACCGTTGAAGAGCAGTGAAGGGTGAGGAAGATATTAATAGAGTTCAAGAGGGTATAGACAGGGTGGTGGAATGGGCAGTTGTTTTTGTTGTTTCTGCCCATTCCACCACCCTGTCTATGCCCTCTTGAATAAGTCACATAACGAGAGTGAAGGTATGATGGCAAAAAGCTGGATCAGAAAAGGAGGTTTTAAGGAGTGTCTTAAAGGCAGAACGTGAGGTGGAGAAGTGTGGAGAGAGTATTTGAGAGTTTAGGGCCCAGGCAACTGAAGGTACAACCACCAATGATGAAAAGACTAAAATCAGAGTCCACTAATAGACGAACACAGACCTGGTGTTGGGGAATAAGCCCGGCCAGGTGGTTGAAGATTCAGTAGGGGACTACTTTGGGAATAGTGATCACAATTCCGTAAGTTTTAAAATACTCATGGACAAAGACGAGAGTGGTCCTAAAGGAAGAGTGCTAAATTGGGGGAAGGCCAACTATTCCAAAATTCGGCAGGAGCTGGGGAATGTAGATTGGGAGCAGCTGTTTGAAGGTAAATCCACATGTGATATGTGGGAGGCTTTTAAAGAGAGGTTGATCAGCGTGCAGGAGAGACATGTTCCTGTTAAAATGAGGGATAGAAATGGCAAGATTAGGGAACAATGGATGACAGGTGAAATTGTGAGACTAGCAAAGAGGAAAAAGGAAGCTTACAGAAGGTCTAGGTGGCTGAAGAAAGACGAAGCTTTGAAAGAATATCGGGAATGTAGGACCAATCTGAAACGAGGAATTAAGAGGGCTAAAAGGGGTCATGAAATATCTTTAGCAAACAGGGTTAAGGAACATCCCAAAGCCTTTTATTCATATATAAGGAGCAAGAGGGTAACTAGAGAAAGGATTGGCCCACTCAAGGACAAAGGAGGAATGTTATGCGTGGAGTCAGAGATAATGGGTGAGATTCTAAACGAGTACTTTGCATCGGTATTCACCGAGGAGAGGGACATGACGGATGTTGAGGTTAGGGACAGATGTTTGATTACTCTAGGTCAAGTCGGCATAAGGATGGAGGAAGTGTTGGGTATTCTAAAAGGCATTAAGGTGGACAAGTCCCCAGGTCCGGATGGGATCTAGCCCAGGTTACTGTGGGAAGCGAGAGAGGAAATAGCTGGGGCTTTAACAGATATCTTTGCAGCATCCTTAAACACGGGTGAGGTCCTGGAGGACTGGAGAATTACTAATGTTGTCCCCTTGTTTAAGAAGGGTAGCAGGGATAATCCAGGTAATTATAGACCGGTGAGCCTGACGTCAGTGGTAGGGAAGCAGCTGGAGAAGTTACTGAGGGATAGGATCTATTCCCATTTGGAAGAAAATGGACTTATCAGTGATAGGCAACATGGTTGTGTGCAGGGAAGGTCATGTCTTACCAACTTAATAGAATTCTTCGAGGAAGTGACAAAGTTGATTGATGAGGGAAGGGCTGTAGATGTCATATACATGGTCTTCAGTAAGGCGTTTGATAAGGTTCCCCATGGTAGGCTGATGGAGAAAGTGAAGGCGTATGGAGTCCAAGGTGTACTAGCTAGATGGATAAAGAACTGGCTGGGCAACAGGAGACAGAGAGTAGCAGTGGAAGGGAGTTTCTCAAAATGGAGACGTGTGACCAGTGGTGTTCCACAGGGATCCGTGCTTTCCTTCATCGGACGGGGTATTGAGTACAAGAGTTGGCAGGTCATGTTACAGTTGCATAGGACTTTGGTTCGGCCACATTTGGAATACTGCGTGATGTTCTGGTCGCCACATTACCAAAAGGATGTGGATGCTTTGGAGAGGGTGCAGAGGAGGTTCACCAGGATGGTGTGGAGGGCGCTAGCTATGAAGAGAGGTTGAGTATATTAGGATTATTTTCATTAGAAAGACGGAGGTTGAGGGGGGACCTGATTGAGGTGTGCAAAATCATGAGAGGTATCGATAGGCTGGATAGCAAGAAGCTTTTTCCCAGAGTGGGGGATTCAATTACCCGGGGTCACGAATTCAAAGTGAGAGGGGAAAAGTTTAGGGGGGATATGTGTGGAAAGTTCTTTACGCAGAGCGTGGTGGGTGCCTGGAACGCGTTGCCAGTGGAGGTAGTAGACGCGGGCACGATAGCGTCTTTTAAGATGTGTCTAGACATATACATGAATGGGCAGGAAGTGAAGAGATACAGACCCTCAGAAAATAGGCGTCATGTTTAGATAGAGGATCTGGTTCGGCGCAGGCTTGGAGGGCCGAAGGGCGTGTTCCTGTGCTGTAATTTTTTTTCTTCTTTGTTCTTTATAACGTGCCAGGGCCGGAGAAGATGCATCCATGGATACTGAGGGAAGTGAGAGTGGAATATGCTGAGGCACTGGCCATAATTTTCCAGTCTTTGTTAGATTCTGGAGTGGTGCCAGCAGACTGGAGAATTCCAAACGTTACCCCCTTGTTCAAAAAAGGGTGCAACGGTAAACCTAGAAACTGCAGGCCAGTCACTTAAACTTCGGTGGTGGGGGAAATTCGAGACAGAATGATGTGGGCCAAAATGAATAGTTACAGGATCAAATGCCGATTAATTAAGTAAAGCCAGCACAGGTTTCATGAAGGAAAATCATGATTGCTGGAGTTTTTAAAGAGGTAACAAAGAGGCTTGTTGAGGGCAATGCTGTTGATGTGGTATACAAGGACCTTCAAAAGGTGTTTGATGCAGTGCCATACAACAGACAAGTGAGTAAATTTATAGCTCCTGGACTAAAGGGGATAGTAGCAATACGGATACGAAATTGTCTGCATAACAGAAAACGGAGAGTGTTGGTTAATGGATGTTTTTCGAGTTGGACGAATGCTCATAGTGGAGTGCCCCAGGTACTCTTGCTTTTCCTAATATATATTTATGATCTAAACCTTGTTGTACAGGGCACAATTCCAAAATTTCCAGATTATTCGAAACTTGAAAGTACTGTGAATTGTAATTGATAGAACTTCAAAAGGACATAGACAGATTAATGGAATGGGTGGACACGTGGCAGATGAAGATCAGTGCAGAAAAATGAAAAGTGATCCATTTAGGAAGGAAGAACAGGGAGAGACAATATAAAGTCTAGGGAACAGTTCTAAGGGGGTTCAGGAGCAGAAGGAGCTGGTTGTATATGTATATATTTTATTGAAGGTTGCAGGACAGGTTGAGGGAGTGGTGAATGAAGCATACAGTATCCTGGACTTTATTAATAGAGGCATCGAGTACAAGAGCAGGGAAGTTATGTAAGACACTAGTCCTTCCTCAGATGGAGTGTTGTGTCCAGTTCTGGGCGTCACACTTTAGGAATGATGTGAGGGCATTGGAGAGAGTGCAGAAAAGGTTCACGAGAATGGTTCCAGGGATCAGGAATTTTCTTATAAAGATGGATTGGAGAAGTTAGGAATGTTTTCCTTGGAGAATGGAAGGCTGAGAGGTGATTTGATAAAGGTGCTCAAAATCATGAAGAGAGCGGACAGAGTAGATAAAGATAACTGATTCCACTTGTGACAGGGTCCAAAACGAGAGCAGAAAAGTTTAAAGTGATTGGCAAACGAAGCAAAGGCAACATGAGGGGAAACTTTTTCACACAGCGAGTGGTTGGGATCTGGAATGCACTGCCTGAGAGTGTGACGGAGGCAGATTTAATCGAGGCGTTCAAAAGGGAATTAGACAGTTGTCTGAAACAGAAGAATGTGCAGTGTTACAGGGAGACGATGGGAGAATGAAATTAGGTGAACTGCTCATTTGGAAAACTGGTGTGGCTCCGATGGGCAGAATAGCCTCCTTCTGTGTTTTCATCATTCTGTAATTCTGTGATTCATTTATTGCAGGATTGTGGACAAGGGGACACGGTGATGGGGCGTCTCAGATGGACGTAACGGTGGGAAATAGGGCTCCATGATGGTAAATGGAGGTTGCCTTTTTGGAACCCAAGTCTTAGCAGACACTGTCCTGTCCTGGCTGAAGGCATCCAGGAAATATCTTCCATTCATCCTCTTCCTCCCCATCATCCTCCTCCTGGTACTCATGAGGTGGCCTCCAGATTCCTGTTGGCAATGCCTGTGTCCCCATGATGGTGATGATTGGAAGGATGCAGAAGAACATCATGAATCGGACACCTGCTCCAGTGTGTACTGGAAGGATCCCCCCGAGCGGTTCAGACATCGGAAGCATTGCTTCATCACTCCGATGGTCTGCTCCACGATGTTCCTGGTGGTTTCGTTGCTTACGTTATTCACGGATTATTTGATGACGTTAGTGGGTGGCAGTGGTGGGGATTGGTTGTTTCTGGGGTGTAGAATCATGAGCCGTGTATGGAGGGGTAAACATCTGCCTCCGAGGAGCCATATTCCGGTTCTGCATGAAGGCCCAGAAATGTTGGGACCAGCTGACTGCTTCCGACTGAAGGTATCGTGGCTGCTGCCAGGGGAGTGGACATTCACCAACATTATATACTGGGCCTGCTCACACACCAACTGTATATTAATGGAGTCAGGGTTTTTTTTTCAGTTCCTGCACCGCTCCCCGTTGATATGGGGGCTCGGCAGAGCCAAGTACACCATCAGGAATCCCGCTGTCCTAATAAAGCCACGGGACCTCTCATCCTGATCCTCCCTTCTGCGTGAGAAAATAATGACGTAGACAGCCACCCCCACTTCACTGGTGCATCGATGGATAACACACTGTCCTAGCAACGGCAGGATCGTTATTCTAGCACTGGGGATGAAGTGCATCGCCTGGAACAGAACATGGATAGGCCAGCATTGTGGGCAGAGAGGTATCAGATGGAATTTAATACTGGCAAGTGCGAAGTGATTCATTTTAGCCGAAGGAATCCGGACAGGCAATATATAATGAATGGCACCGTTCTAAAGAGTGTGTCGGAACAGAAGGACCCGGGGTGCATGTTCAACGATCTTTGTAGGTGGCAGGACATGTTGAGAAAGTGGTGAGTAAAGTATATGGGATCTTGAAATTCATAAACAGACACATTGAGTACAAAAGCAGGGACGTTATAATGGACCTATGTCGAGCTCTGGTTAGGCTGCAGCAGGAGTATTGCATCCAGTTCTGGTAACTACACTTGAGGAAGGAAGTGAAGATCCTTGAGACGGTGCAGAGGAGATTTAACAGAATGGTTGCAGGGATGGAGGACATTAGCTACAAGGTTAGGTTGGAACATCTGGGGTTGAACTCCCTCAAGCAAAGGAGATTAAAGGGGAGATATAATAGCGGAGTACAAGATTATGACAAATTTAGAACAGTTAGATAAGTAAAAACCGTTTCCATTAACTGATGGAGCAACGACTAGAGAAACAATCTGCAGGTTGTATCGTTCATGGGATGGGGGCGTCGCTGGCCAGGCCAGCATTTATTCCCCATCCCTAATTGCCCTTGAGGAGGTGGTGGTGAGCTGCCTTCTTGAACCGCTGCAGTCCATGTGGGGTAGGTACACCATCAGTGTGTTTGGAAGGGAGTTCCAGGATTTTGACCCAGTGACAGTAAAGGAACGGCGATATAGTTCCAAGTCATGATGGTTTGTGGCTTGGAGGGGAACCTGCAAGTGGTTTTGTTCCCATGCATCTGCTGCCCTTGTCCTTCTAAGTGACGGAGGTCAGGGGTTTGGAAGATGCTCTGTAAGGAGCCTTGGTGAGTTGCTGCAGTGCATGTCAGAGATGGTACACACTGCTGCCACTGTGCGTCGGTGGTAGAGAGAGTGAATGTTTGTGGATGGTGTGTCAGGCAAGCGGGCTGCTTTATCCTGGATGGTGTCGAGCTTCTTGAGTGTTTTTGGAAATGCAGCAATCCAGGCAACTTGAGAGTATTCCATCACACTCCTGACTTGTGCCTTCAAGATGGTGGACAGGCTTTGGGGAATCAGGAGGTCAGTTACTCACAGCAGGAATCCGAGCCTCTGACCTGCACTTGTAGAGACTGTATTTATATAATTACCTCCGTTCAGTTTCTGGTCAATGGTAACTCCTAGGATGTTGATAGTGGATGATTCAGCGATCGTACTGCTATTGAATGCCAAGGGGAGATGTTCAGATTCTCTCTTGCCTGAGTAAGAGATGCAGGGGAATATGTGGAAGATCTTTTTTTATGCAGTGTGTAGTAATAACCTTCAACTCACTGCCCACGAGTGTGGTGGAAGTGTAGACAATCAATGATTTTGAAAGGAAACTGGATGGGCACTTGATGGAAATGGACTGGCAGGGCTATGGAGATCGGGCGGGGGAGTGAGACTGAACGGGCTATTCGCCAGATAACCTGCATGCACTCGCTGGGAGTAATGGCCTCCTTGTGTCCAATTTAGGACTATTCCCCTACCACTCTCTGTGACTCTATGTTGGATATAACGACCGCTAGAAGATTCGGATGCATAGAAATTCAATGAAACTGTGACCTAAACAGCCACTGACAGCTCCGTCCTCACACTGATGTGAGGCTCCAGGTCGTGTTACAGAAGGTGACATAGCTCTGTGACAACCTCCTTATTGAATTGGAGTCACCTCAGACAATCCTCCTGGGTTCGGTGTAGGTAGGAAAAGTGCTATTGGAAAACCCCTGGTGAGTAGGGCAGAGACCACCCCTCCCCCTTTGCAGCAACATCCCATCTCTGCAGCCTCTGCTCCATTTGTTGCTCATGTTACAGACCCAGACACACTGCAACTATAGTCCCTATAGCTCGTCCAGAGTTGGCTCACCAACTCATGTGTCCTTCCTGAATGTCTGCAGTAGTTCACAACACAACCTACAGAAAAATATCCACAGCACCTCCACTAACTTTACAATTGCAGAAGTAAGTCAAAATCCCTCACCTGTAAGTTCGATGTCTGGTCCTTTTAAATCAAACTAGAGGGGGTCCCTTGCGCTGCTTGCTGAATGTATGTTCAGCTGAGAGTAACAAACACAGGCGGTCAGTGGACATGCACAGACCAAGTTTCAAAGACGTACATCAAAGCTGTCGGAATGGTAGATTGATGTCTCATTCAAACTCCTCCTAACACTGACACCACATGCTCGGTATGTCCAGGCTGGAGCCATTCCCAGCATGGTGACTGCGCAGGCCGAGATCGAATTGTCTTTTTTCGCAGATTCCATTATTTTATGGACCAAGGCTTCCATAGTTTTGGTGCCAACGGTGCTATGGAGCCAAAATCACAATCGGGGAAGATAGAGAGGGGGAAAAACACTTTAAGAACGGCCAGGGCAGAAGGGCCCGACTGCTCATCTTGCACTGTTTTATTGATCCAGGCTTCCACAGTGTCAGCAGCAGTGATGCTATTGAACCGAAATTCAGGGCCAGTGTTGGATACAGAGGGAAAGAGATTCGCCAGGCATAACAAAAGCAACAAGCAAGGCATATAAGGACAGTAATGCAGTTAAACATGGTTCAAGCAGGGACACCAATCATAGCCAGCATAGGATAGTAAATGAATTGAATCAACAGAAGTGTGAGCTTGATCCGAGTGTCTAGTGATAGCAGATCATAAAATGTAGAAAGAATGTAAAGATTCCAGGAGAAAGTCCTGCCCATCGTTATAACATTCCAGTCTATTGTTCTCAAATTTTGATCCATTGTCATAACATTACAACCTATTGTTCTCAGATTTCGACCCATAGTTGTAACATTACAACCTATTGCTCTCAGATTCTGATCTTTACTATCCCTCCCTCTGGAGCTGTTGATCCCTGTTAGTGCAGGGGTGATATTCTTGCTGACATTATGGGACAACACACTGAACGTATGTCCTTATTAATAGAAGAAGGACATCCTCCAGTGATACAATTAGGGTCCATGGAGACTGACATTAATTGCAGTCACTGAACAAACAAGTTCAGTTGACCCTTTTCCATCCATAATAACATAGAATATTTTGTACCATAATTATGTAGAACACTTACCCAGTCCGGATGGAATGTATGAGAGAAATCATAGTGGAAATAGTGGAGGCACTGGCCAGAATCTTTCAATCCTCCTGGAATATGTGATGGGACTGGAGGACTGGAGGGTTACAAATGTTTTTAATGTGGTAAACCCTGGAACTTCTAACCAATCAGTCCAACGTCACTGCTGGGTAAATTTCCGGAGGTCACAACCCAGGAGAAAATAATTCATTGTTTGGATAAACATGGGATAATTACTGCAAAGCAGCAAAGATATGTTAATGTCATAACATGTCTGCAAACTTTAACAAGCACCACTTATACGTATGTAGTGCATTTAAAATAACAAAACATCGCAAGGCATTTTTCACAGGAGCATTATAAAACAAAGTATAACACTGAGACACAACAGGAGATTGGGCAGCACAGTGGCGCAGTGGTTAGCACCGCAGCCTCATAGCTCCAGCGACCCGAGTTCAATTCTGGGTACTGCCTGTGTGGAGTTTGCAAGTTCTCCCTGTGTCTGCGTGGGTTACCCCCGGGTGCTCCGGTTTCCTCCCACATGCGAAAGACCAGCAGGTTGATAGGTAAATTGGCTATTATAAATTGCCCCTAGTATAGGTCGGTGGTAGGGAAGTATAGGGACAGGTGGGGATGTGGTAGGAATATGGAATTAGTGTAGGATTAGTATAAATGGGTGGTTGATGGTCGGCACAGACTCGGTGGGCCGAAGGGCCTGTTTCAGTGCTGTATCTCTAAACTAAAAGGAGATATTAGGTTAGATGACAAGAAGCTTGGTCAAAGAGGTAGGGTTTAAGGAGTGCCTGAAAGGAGGACAGCGAGGCAGAGAGGAGCAGAGAGGATATTATAGAACTTGGGGCCGAGGCAGCTGAATGCAAAGCTGCCAATGATGCAGCATTTCGGATGCACAAGAGGCCAGAATTGGAGGAGCACAGGTATTTCGGGGGTTTGTCGGGCTGGAGGAGAGATCGGGAGGTGCGAAATCATGGAGGGAGTTGTAAACAAGGATGATAATTTTCAAATCAAGACATTGCTTGCCTGGGAGCCAATGTAGGTCAATGATCGGGAAAAGAGATTTGGTGTGAGTTAAGACAAGATCAGCACAGTTTGGATGACCTCAAGTTTACAAAGAGTCGCATGTGTGAGAAGAGCCAGGAGTGTGTTAAATTTTTGAATGGAAAGCTACTCTTAGTAATGGTGCCATGAAACCTTCATTGATTGTTGTAAAACACTATAGTGTTCACTAATGTCCTTTAGGAAGGAAATCTGCTGGTCTTGCCTCCCTGTGACTCCAGACCCACTGCAATGTGAATCACTCTTAACTGCCCTTTGAAATGACCTAACACTTCATTCAGTTCTCAAGGAATATTAGGAATGGGCAACAAATGCTGGCCTTCCCAGCGACGCCCATATCCCATTAGAGAATAAAAATGAAAGAAAATTGTCAAGTCTAAAGGAAAGAAAAGCATGAATGAGGGTTTCAGTAGCAGATGAGCTGAAACAGGCGCGAGATCGGGCGCTATTACAGAGGTGAAAATGGGCAGTTGTAGTGATGGCACGAAGATGTCTTTGGAAGCTCATTCCCTCGTCAGATATGACACTGAAGTTGCAAACAGACTAGCTTATTGTCAGACTATTACAAGGGAGAGGGATGGCATCGGGAACAAGGGAATGGAGTTTTGAGTGGGAAGTGAAAATAATAGCTACAGTATTCCCAATATTTAATTTGAGGAAATTTCTGCTCCCCAGCACTGGATGTCGGATAAGCAGTCTAATAGAAACATAGACCAAGAGAAAATAGGAGCAGGGATAGGCCATTCGGCCCTTCGAGCCTACTCCGCCATTCATCATAATCATGGCTGATCATCCAACTCAGTCACCTGTTCCCATTTTCGCCCCTTTACCCTTTGATCTCTTTGGAACCAAGAGCTATATCTAACTCCTTCTTGAAAACACACAATGTTTTGGCCTCAACTGTTTTCTGTGGTCGCGAATTCCACAGGCTCACCACTCTCTGGGTGAAGAAATTTCTCCTCATATCAGTCCTGAATGGTTTACCCCGTGTCCTTAGACTATGACCCCTGGTTCTGGACTCCCCCACAATCGGGAACATCCTTCCTGCATCTACCCTGTCAAGTCCTGTTATAATTTTATGAGATCCCCCCTCATTCTTCTGAACTCCAGGGAAAATAATCCTAACTGACACAATCTCTCCTCATACGACTGTCCCGCCATCCAGTCTCGTAAACCTTCGCTGCACTCCCTCTACAGTAAGAACATCCTTTTTCAGATAAATTGACCAAAACTGCACACAATATTCCAGGTGTAGCCTCTCCAAGGCCCTATATAATAATGATAATTTAACGACAGTGGAGGAGGTTCTGAGTTAAACTTGATGGATTTATTTGATAAAACAATGGAGAGCGTTGATGAGGGTGGTGTGATTGAAGTTATATACATATGGACATTCAAAAGGCGTTTGATCAAGTGACATTCAATAGACAGGTTAGGAAAACTGAACCCCATGTATTAAAGTGGCCAATCCCGCCATTGCACACCAAGCAGCATCTATATAGACACACTTCTGAAGAATTGTATCTCTTTAAATTAGATCACCTCTAATCCTTCAACATTCTAGGGAATGCTGTAAGAAATGGTCGTTGTAATAGTGTTATAGAATTCCAAAACAAACGGCAGAAAAGTGGTAGTTTTACAACAATGGACTCTCTCTCACTCTGAATATTTCTTCAGCAGCCCGTGTGAGCTAACACAAACACCGAACAGCAGAGTCAGGCAGATTACATTTTTCTGAAGGGTTTTTCATTATTCAGCGACATAACGCTGGACATAGGTCTTTGTGTGGGTTTCCTGGGCTTCTCATGTCCACATATCTAAACAACTGTTCGTTATCAGTTGTAATATTTTACCTTTGACTTGTTATTCTATGTTTCAAAAGTGAGAGTTATGAGAAATAAGGAGACAACACTCAAAGCTTTAATTAACCACTTGACAGGGCAGGAATACTACTCGTTAACAATACAAAACACCCAGTGCATCAATCTTCAGCCAGAAGTTCCGAGATGATGATCCATCTCAGCGTCCTCCTGAACTCGCTAGCATCAAAGATGCCAGTCTTCACCAATTCGAGTCACTCCGTGTAATATCAAGAATCAACTGAAGGCACTGGATATTGCAAAGGTTATAAGGTCCTGACAACATTCCAGCAATAGTTTTCAGTTTAGTTTAGTTTAGTTTACTTTAGGGATACAGCACTGAAACAGGCCCTTCGGCCCACCGAGTCTGTGCCGACCATTAACCACCCATTTATACTAATCCTACACTAATCCCATATTCCTACCACATCCCCACCTGTACCTATATTTCCCTACCACCTACCTATACTAGGGGCAATTCATAATGGCCAATTTACCTACCAACCTGCAAGTCTTTTGGCTTGTGGGAGGAAACCGGAGTACCCGGAGACAACCCATGCAGACACAGGGAGAACTTGCAAACTCCACACAGACAGTGCCCAGAATTGATGCCGGGCCACTGGAGCTGTGAGGCTGCGGTGCTAACCACTGAAGTACTGAAGACCTGTGCTCCAGGATATGCTGCGCCCCTAGCCAAGATGTTCCTGTACAGCTACAACACTGGCATCTCCTGGCATTGTGGAAAATTGTCCAGGTATATCCTGAACACAAAAAGCAAGACAAGTCCAACCCGGCCAATACCGCCCCATCAGCCTACTCTCAATCATCAGTAAAGCGATGGAAGGTGTCATTGACAGTGCTGTCAAGCGGCGCTTGCTCAGCAATAACCTGCTCAGTGACGCTCAGTTTGGGTTCCGCCAGTGCCACTCAGCTCCTGACCTCATTACAGCCTTGGTTCAAACATGGACAAAAGAGCTGAACACAAGATGTGAGATGTGAGTGACTGCCGTTGACATCAAGGCAGCATTTGAACGAGTATGGCATCAAAGAACCCTTGCAAAACTGGAGTCAATAGGAATCGTGGTGTGGGGGGGGGGGGGGGGGGGTGGGGGTGGGGGAAAGCTCTCCGCTGGTTGGAGTCATATCTAGCATAAAGGAAGATGGTTTTAGTGGTTGGGGGTCAATCATCTCATCTCCAGGACATCACTGCAGGTGTTCCTCGGGGTTGTGCCCCAGGCCCAACGATCTTCAGCTGCTTCATCAATGACATTCCTTCAGTCATAAGGTCAGAAGTGGGGATGTTCGCTGATGATTGCACAATGTTCAGCACCATTCACGATTCTTCGTATACTGAAGCAGTCCATGTAGAAATGCAGCAAGACCTGGACAATATCCAGGCTTGGGCTGATAAGTGGCAAGTAAAATTATCACCACACAAGTGCCAGACAAGGACCATCTGCAACAACAGAGAATCTAAACTTCTCCCCTTGACATTCAATGGCATTACCATTGCTGAATTCCGACAGTTTCAACTTTCTGTGGGTTACCATTGAACAGAAACTGAACTGGAGTAAACATATAAATACCTTGGTGACAAGTGCAAGTCAAAGGCTAGGAATCCTGTGACGGGTAGCTCACCTCCTGACTCCCCAAAGCCTGTCCACCTTCTACGAGGCACAAGTCAGGCGTGTGAGGGAATACTGTCAACTTGCCTGGACGGGTGCAGCTCCAACAACACTCAAGAAGCTCGGCACCATCCAGGACAATGCAGCCCGCTTGACTGGCACCCCATCGACAAACATTCACTCCCTCCACCACCGACGCACCGTGGCAGCAGTGTGTACCATCTACAAGATGCACTGCAGCAACATGCCAAGGCTACTCAGACAGCACCTTCCAAACCTGCGATATCTGCCAGCTAGGCGGACAAGCGCAGCAGATCCATGGGAGTACTACCACTTGCAAATTCCCCTCCAAGCCACACACTATCCTCACTTGGAGCTATATTTTCCTTTAGAAACTCCCTTCCAGCCATCACTGTGCGTGTACCTACCTCACATGGATTGCAGTGGTTCAAGAAGGCAGCTCACTACAATCCTCTCAATGGCAATTAGGAATGGGCATAAATGCAGGCCTAGACAGTAACGCGCACAACACAGGTAACAAAAAAAGCAATGCACCTGTTAGCAATACTACCATTACTCACAAATGCATTGCAAGGAGTCATATCTACATGATCACACAGTGAGAAGTCCCCTCCCTGCGGATCATTATCTTCAGTTACTGACCAAGTTACCCGATTAAGCACAGAATCACTATTTTGAGAACGTTCTTTCCAAGGTGGGCTGGATGCTTCATTGACAAGATCACACTGTCCCATCAAAATTCACCGAAAGCTGCAATTCTTCAATGAATAGTCTAATTCTTTCTGCTAACTATGATATGAGAGACTGAAATGAGAACAGGAAGTGTCAGAAACACTCAGCAGGTCTGGAAGCATCGTGAAGAGTGAAGCAGTGTGATTGTTTCAGGTCTGTGACGTTTCATCAAATAAGTTCTGCTCCGCCTCCTCCATCCATGGACGGCTTGATTACTGGAAAGTGCCTGGGTTTCTGGTAACCTGGGCCTCAGCTGCAGGCCAGCCTAAGAACAAGACTGACAGTGATGGGAACGGTCAACAACCATCCACAGTCACTGACGGTGAGGGAGATAACAACATCACAACCACACAGAGGTCCCTCACCCCCGTCGTTGAGGCCAGGACTCTAAAGCAGGAACTGGGAAAGGTGGATACGAACAGAATCTCCCTCGATCTCACACCAAAGTGGAACTTTTTAAAGTCACTTATTCTGAATTAGAAGGCAACGACCTTAAACAGGTTCTCCTGGTCGTGTGTTCCCTGGAGTTAAAGAAAAAATGATGGATCAGATTGCTCTTGTGGAGAGCACGATGGACGATGTGGAGACTGACCTGTGGAGGACACTGGGGACAGGGAACATTGGCGTCCATAAGGTCCTGGCCAATGCCAAGCAGGGCCATACCGAGAGTCTGAGTGTCTTCACAGATGGGTTCAGTGACATCTTGAGGCACAACAGAGAGGATGGGGCTAAAGCATTTTAAATCCCAAGGTTTAAAATCCGTCTTTCTGATCGGCTTCCAACCATTAGTCCACTTAGCCTTGAATTTACATCAACTAAGTTCACATCCATTCCTGAACTGCTTGAGAGCAGACTCGTGTCAATATTCCCCAAGCGCCATCAACGTTAAGGTAACGCTATCGAAGCTATTACCCAATCAGATATCAGGTCTGGAACTCCAATGCCAAAAGAGTGCCCCAATCCCCCGTTTTACTTATTATTACATGGGGCATTGTGCGGTTTTACTTATTACCACCTGTGACTGCTGCAATAGAAGCATTGGTAAGGCTGACAGTAGCAGTGATTCAAGCGATCCTCCAGGCTGAGCCTCTGTCTCTGTGACTTCTGCAATAAGGACATTGTTGAGGCTTACAGGAACAGTAGTTCCCTCTATCCTCCGAGACAGACGACTTCACACCCTGTTGAGCAGCAGCTACAGAGGATGGAGGCAGCAATAGAGGCCGTGCAGATCAGTAATGGAGCTCGAATGCTTGTTGCAATGCATCCGACCAGGCAAACAGATCAAGATCTACATTGAGTCTACCAGAGCTCCCAGGGACAGCTGGTCTCTCCACTACAATGCGATGGCAGTGGGTGACCGGTACTCCACACTGCTGATACTGGAGGCCATCAACAATGCATGTTAGTCGAGTCTGGCTCCTCCAGCATCACCAATCCTGCTCCACACTTGGACCGAATGGATAGTGCACGCTAATTTCTATCAGGCTTTGCTAATTCGACCTATCCAACTGTACAAAGATCCTTTCCCCTCCAGTGAAACGTAAATTACATTCAAATAAAAACCTTGGCTCCATTTCAATGCAACATGCATAGTGGACAGGGACTAATGGGCAGTAATGTGCTCAAAGGTTATCATCAGTTATTGATTATTTGTATATTCTAAAACCTTAAAACGTACCCCTCCTCTGCTGTCCAGTGCACTCTCAATATTCATGATTAAAATATCAGAGTAATGTGAACCTGACACCTCTGATGACCCTGTGGTGAAGGCGATTATCGAGTCGGCGCTGAGTTTATTCACAACCCAGAAAGATGACTGTGGAAACATAAGGAGAACCGAATGAATTAACTGACAATTGCATGTTCCATGAAGCAGTATTCTTACCGAGCTGAGATGATATCATATATTCAAGACAACATCAGGTCACTGTTATACCAGGGTGCAGTTCACAAAGACACATTCACGACTAACTGCCCGATTTGGCTGGTTAGAAAACCGGATGGAAGTTGGTGACTGACGATTGACTGCCACAAACTCAACTCAGTCACCCCTGTGTGAATCTGTTTCTCGAAGAGACACCCATCCTACTCTCCCTAATTCCCAGTTTCAGGGCTGTCTTTTCCACCCTGAATATCTCCAATGGTTATTGGAGTATCCCAGGAAAACTAGCGAAACAATTTACATTCACATTGACTTCGGAGGACCAGAGAGACCCCTGGGCATGTCTGTCACAAGGGGTTCCATAATATCCACACTATTTTCAACAGATGTATGACCGGGGCCCTTAAGAGCTTTTCACAGCCTTCCTGCTTGCTGCAATGTGTTGATGATCGCGTCCTCATCACCACAGACAGTGTCCATACATTTAACCTTTTTACAGGAACTGCTGTAGTTACTTTGGTGGCTGGAATAAAAGACCAGCCCACGTAAGGCCCAGATGGTGCAAGATCGTGGCACCTTTCCAGGTGTCCGGATTGGGTCATACAGCATCAGCCCAGAGGAACATCAGGTCGAGACCATCCAGCATCTGCCCCTGTACACCTCAAAATCTGCCCTGTGTCCTATCCTCAGGCAGTGGGATATCAGCGAAACTCCAGCCAGTATCTATCTCTTTCCACCTGAAAGACTGCCCTGTATCCTATCCTCAAGGTGGTGGGGTATGAGTAGACCCTCATCCTTCGATTTGCAGAGAATGTGGCTCCTCGATATGATCCACTTAATTGTGGCAATGACCAGGTTCAATCCGGTTGCACCGGAGAGAGCAGGGAAGCAGTAACACGATTGATAGCAGAGAACATAAAGAAAAATCACATAATTGCACAAAGGTCATAAGATTGGATAGAATATGAGAAAACAACAAAGAATGACTTTAAAATGGATAAGGTGGGAAAGTTAGATTAGGAGAGAAAGCTCGTGCGAAATATAAAGATAGGTAGTAAGTATTTCTGTAGATATGTAAAAAGAAGTTAACAAAGTGTGCGTCGGTCCTACAGGAACTGAGACTATGGAATTAATAATTGATAATAAAAAGATGACAAATTAAATGAACATATATTTTGCATCGGTCTATAGAGGACACAAGTAACATCCCAGTATTAGCTGCACGTCAGGAAATACAAGGGAGAGTAACTTAAGATAATCACAATCACCAGGGAAGTGGTACTGAACAAATTGTCGGAGCTGTGGGCTGACAAGTTCCGGTTCCTGATGTACTTTACCCTAGGGTCTTAAGAGAAGTGGCTAGTGAGATAGTTGATGTGTTGGTTTTAATTTTCCAAAATTCCTTAGATTCTGTGGAGTATCCATGAGATTACAAAATAGCCAGTGTACCTCCTTTATTCAAATAGGGAGGGAGACAAAAAGCAGGAAACTACAGGAAAGTTAGTTTAATAGCTACCTGAGGGAAAATGTTAGAAGCTATTGTTAAAGACGTTAAAGTAGAGTGTATAGTAAAATTTAAGGTGATTAGGCATAGTAAACAGGCTTATGAAAGGGAAATCATGTTTAACCAATTTATTGGAGTTCTTTGAGGGAGTTGCATGTGCTGTGGATAAAGGGGAACGGGTGGCTGTATTGTCCTCAGATTTTCAGAAGGCATTTGATAAGGTGCCACATTAAATGTTACCATAAAAACATAAAAGCTCATGGTGTAGGGGGTAATATATTGGCAAAGGTAGAAGATTATCTAGCTAACAGGAAACAGAGAGTAGGCATAAATGCATCAATTTCTGGTTGGCAAGATATAATGAGTGGTGTGCCACAGGGATTTGTGCGGGGACCGTAATGTTTTAAAATGTATATAAATGATTTGCATGAAGGGACCGAAGGTATGGTTGCTAAATTTGCTGATGACACAAAGATAGGTTGTACAAGAAGTTCTGAAGAGAGCTTAAAGAGGCGACAAGGGGAAATAGATAGGTTAAGTAAGTGGGAAAACTTCTGGCAAATGGAGAATAATGTGGGAAAATGTGAAATTGTCCATTTTGGCAGGAGGAATAAATAGTGAGAGATGGCAGAGTTCTGAGATGCAGATGGATTTGAGTGTCCTGCTGCATGAATGGCAAAAATGTGTGTATGTAGTTACAGCAAGTAATTAACAAAGCAAGTATAATATTACTGTTTACTGCGAGGGGAATTGAATACAAAATTAAAGATGTCATGCCCAGTTATACAGGGCATTGGTGAGAGCACATCTGGAGTACTGGGTAAAGTATTGGTTTCCTTATTTACGCAAGGATGTATAAGCGTTGGAAGCAGTTCAGAGAAGTTTTACCAGAATAATGGCTGGAATTGGCGGGTTGTCTTATGAGGAAAGATTAGACAGGCTCGGCTTGTATCAGCTGGAGTTTTGAAGAGTAAGAGGCGACTTGATTGAAACTTGTCAGATTCTGAGGGATCTTAGCAGGGTGGTTGTGGGAAGGATATTTCCCCTTGTGGGAGGATCCAGAACTAGGGGTCACTGTTTGAAAATATGGGGTCGCCCATTTTAGACAGAGATGATGAGAATTTATTTTCTCTCAGAGGTCCGTGAAACGTTGGAACTCTCTTCCTCAAAAGGTTGTGGAAGCAGAGTATTTAAATATTTTAAGGCAGAGGTCGATATATTCTTGATAAGGAAGGGTGTGAAAGGCTATTTGCGGTAGGCAGGATTGTGGAGTTGAGGTTACAATGAGATCAGCCATGATATTATTGAATGATGGAGCAGTCTCGAGGCATCAAATGGCCTACACCTGATCCTAATTCACATGTTTTATGTATGTTGCTGCAATGCTGAACTGCCTCTACATTCGGCTGACCTAGATATCTATCATCACCATCAACCTCTCCTCGTGTAGGTACAATACAGAACACCCTCTATATTACCCTGGCAGTGAAACTACACTTTCGGCCAAGTGTCAGCATCGAGCACTCCCTAGCACGGCACAATACAATGCTCCCTCTACAATACCCTGAAAATGAACCCCAAGTATATACCCAGTGTCAGCATTGAACACTGCCCGTGTCGGAACAATGCAGAGCTCCCTCTACATTTCCCTGACAGTGAAACGCCACTATATACCTAGTGTCAGCAATGAACACTCCAGTGAATGTTGATAGGGAATGTGAGCACCGTGAGAATGCTGAAAGGGAATGTGAGCGCCGTGTGAATGCTGACAGGGAATGTGAGCACCGTGTGAATACCGACTGGGAATGTGAGCACCGTGTGAATGCTGACAGGGAATGTGAGCACCGTGTGAATTCTGACAGGGAATGTGAGCACCGTGTGAATGCTGACAGGGAATGTGAGCACCGTGTGAATTCTGACAAGGAATGTGAGCACCGTGTGAATGCTGACAGGGAATGTGAGCACCGTGTGAATGCTGACAGGGAATGCGTGCACCGTGTGAATGCTGACAGGGAATATCAGCACAGTGTGAATACTGACAGGGGATGTGTGCACCGTGTGAAGGCTGACAGGGAATATGAGCACCGTGTGAATGCTGACAGGGAATGTGAGCACCGTGTGAATAATGACAGAGAATGTGAGCATCTTGTGAATGCTGACAGGGAATATGAGCACCGTGTGAATACTGACAGGGAATATGAGCACCGTGTGAATACTGACAGGGAATATGAGCACCGTGTGAATACTGACAGGGAATATGAGCACCGTGTGAATACTGACAGGGAATATGAGCACCGTGTGAATACTGACAGGGAATGTGAGCACCGTGTGAATACTGACAGGGAATATGAGCACCGTGTGAATACTGACAGGGAATGTGAGCACCGTGTGAATACTGACAGGGAATGTGAGCATCGTGTGAATGCTGACAGGAATATGGGCACCGTGTGAATGCTGACAGGGAATGTGAGCACCGTGTGAATGCTGCACGGAATGTGAGCACCTTGTGAATGCTGACAGGGAATGTGAGCGCCGTGTGAATGCTGACAGGGAATGTGAGCACCGTGTGAATACTGACAGGGAATGTGAGCACCGTGTGAATGCTGCACGGAATGTGAGCACCTTGTGAATGCTGACAGGGAATGTGAGCGCCGTGTGAATGCTGACAGGAAATGTGATCAACGTGTGAATGCTGACAGGGAATGTGAGCATCGTGTGAATGCTGACAGGGAATGTGAGCATCGTGTGAATGCTGACAGGGAATGTAAGCACCGTGTGAATACTGACAGGGAATATGAGCACCGTGTGAATGCTGACAGGGAATGTGAGCATCGTGTGAATGCTGACAGGGAATGTAAGCACCGTGTGAATACTGACAGGGAATGTGAGCACCGTGTGAATGCTGACAGGAATATGGGCACCGTGTGAATGCTGCACGGAATGTGAGCACCGTGTGAATACTGACAGGGAATGTGAGCACCGTGTGAATGCTGACAGGGAATGTGAGCACCGTGTGAATACTGACAGGGAATATGAGCGCCGTGTGAATGCTGACAGGGAATGTGAGCACCGTGTGAATGCTGACAGGGAATGTGAGCACCGTGTGAATGCTGACAGTGAATGTGAGCAGCGTGTGAATATTGACAGGGAATATGAGCACCGTGTGAATACTGACAGGGAATGTGAGCACCGTGTGAATTCTGACAGGGAATGTGAGCTCCGTGTGAATGCTGACAGGGAATGTGAGCACCGTGTGAATGCTGACAGGGAAAGCGTGCACCGTGTGAATGCTGACAGGGAATGTGAGCACCGTGTGAATACTGACAGGGAATGTGTGCACCGTGTGAAGGCTGACAGGGAATGTGAGCACCGTGTAAATACTAACAGGGAATGTGAGGACATGTAAATACTGACAGGGAATGTGAGCACCGTGTGAATGCTGCAGGGAACATGGGCACCGTGTGAATGCTGACACGAATATGGGCACCGTGTGAATGCTGACAGGGAATGTGAGCACCGTGTGAATGCTGCAGGGATTATGGGCACCGTGTGAATGCTGACAGGAATATGGGCACCGTGTGAATTCTGACAGGGCATGTGAGCACCGTGT
The DNA here is from genome assembly GCF_036365525.1 of Heterodontus francisci. NCBI lineage: Eukaryota > Metazoa > Chordata > Chondrichthyes > Heterodontiformes > Heterodontidae > Heterodontus > Heterodontus francisci. Next base: position 393,514 of record NW_027141158.1, on the reverse strand, counting down.
GAATTCTGACAGGGAATGTGAGCACCGTGTGAATTCTGACAGGGAATGTGAGCACCGTGTGAATACTGCACAGAATGTGAGCACCGTGTGAATTCTGACAGGGAATGTGAGCACCGTGTGAATGCTGACAGGGAATGTGAGCACCGTGTGAATGCTGACAGGGAATGTGAGCACCGTGTGAATACTGCAGGGAATGTGAGCACCGTGTGAATACTGACAGGGAATGTGAGCACCGTGTAAATACTGACAGGGAATGTGAGCACCGTGTGAATGCTGACAGGAATAGGGGCACCGTGTGAATTCTGACAGGGAATATGGGCGCCGTGTGAATGCTGCAGGGAACATGGGCACCGTGTGAATGCTGACAGGAATATGGGCACCGTGCGAATGCTGACAGAGAGCGTCATGTGAATGCTGAGAGTAAATGCTGCTTCTCAAAGCTCTCCCATTGAGTGGCGGGAGAGATAAAAATGCAGCTATATGTGTCACAGGGTTAGAACCTATGAATTAGTGTCTCAAACAATACCCAGTTAAAGGAAGAACCATCACCTTGTGTCACAGCGAGAGTGCAAGGGTAGCTGGGTAATAATCACATGACGTGTCCCTCCGTGGCGCGCTTTCAAACCAGTAGCCTTCCGACACAGGAGCTCAATTAAATAGTGAAGGCGGAGCGGCCACCCCCGATGATGTGAAGGCCGGCCGCCAAATCCCCGTCAACGGCATCCAGCGCCACCACACAGGCCCTGGCACCATTTTTAATGAGCTTCAATCTTTGTGCCGGAATGGAATATATTGGTATGGTTCTGAATGAATACTTTGTGTCTGTCTTTAAAAAATAGGTGGGGGGGGGGCGGGGGGAGGCGGGTGATGCAGATCCTCTAGTTAAGGAGAAAGACTGTAAATTATTGGAGGTGATGAACATAGGGAGAGAGGAAATGTTAATGGGATTAGCATCCTTGAAGGTTGATAAATCCCCAGGGTCAGATGAAATGCCAACGAGGCTGTTAAAAGAAGCAAGGGAGGAAATATCAGAGAGACTGACTATCCTGTCCTCATTGGATACAGGTATGGTGCTGGAGGATTGGAGAACTGGTAATGTGTACCTCTGTTTAAAAATGGAGTGAACAAAAGACCAAATAATTACAGGCCAGTCAGTCTAACCTCAGTAGTGGACAAATTATTGGAATCTATTCTGAGACAGGATAAACTGTCACTGAGAAAGGCTAACCTTAATCAAGGATAGTCAGCATGGCTTTGTTAAGGGTAGATCTTTTTGAGCTACTTGATTGAATTTTTTGAAGAAATTCGAAGGAAGATAAATGAGGGTATTGCAGTTGATATAGTCTACATGTATTTTAGCAATGCTTTTGACAAGGTCCCACATGGCAGACTGGTTAAAAAAGTAAAATTCCATGGGATCCATGGAAATGCAGCAAGGTGGATACAAAATTGACTCAGTGGCAGGAAACAAAGGTTAATTTTTGATGGCTGTTTTAGCTGTTTGCAATGGCTTTCCATAAGGCTCAGTACTGGGTCACCTGATTTTTGTGGTGTATATTAACGATTTGGAAGTAAATATAGGGGGCATGATCAAGAACTTTGCAGACGGTACAACGATTGGCTGTGTGGTCGATGGCGATGACAATAGCTGTAGGCTGCAGGAAGATATTGGTGGCCTGGTCAGATTGGCAGAAAAGTGTCAAATGGAATTAAACTTGGAGTACTGTGAGGTGTTGCATTTGGGGAGGTCAAACAAGACAAAGGAATACACGATAAATGGGGTAATGCTGAGGGAGTGTACAGGAAGTAAGCAACCTTGTAGTGAATGTCCACATATCCCTGAAGGTAGCAGGACAGGGTGATAATGTGGTTAAGAAGGCATATGGAATCCCTTCCTTCATTAGCCTAGGCAGAGAATGCATGAATAGGGAAGTTATGCTAAAACTGTATAACTCATTGGTTAAGCCACAACTTGACTACTGTGTGCAGGTCTGGTCAGCTCATTACAGAAAAAATGTAATTGCACTAGAGCGGGTACAGAGGAGATTTACAAAGATGTTGCCAGGATTGTAAAATGATACTATAGGGAGAGAATGGATCGGCTGCGGTTGTTCCCCTTGGATCAAGACTGAGGGGAGATCTGATTGAAATGTACAAAATTGTGAGGGGCCTGGACAGAGTGGAGGTAAAGGGTCTATTCACCTTAGCAGAGAGTTCAGTGACGAGGGTGCATAGATTTAAAGTGATTGGTAGAACAATTAGAGGGGAGCTTAGGAAAACCCTTTGCACCAAGAGGGTGGTGGGGGTCTGGAACCCACTGCCTGAAAAGATAGTTGAGGCAGAAACCCTCAACACATTCAAAAGGAGTCTGGATAGGCACCGCAAATGCCATAATCTGCAGGGCTATGGACCAAATGCTGGAAGGTGACATTAGAATGTGTGGATCGTTTTTCGGCTGGCACATACACGATCGGCCAAGTGGCCGCTTTCTGTGCTTTTAACTGTACTAAACTCTGGTGAGACCGCACCTGGAATTGCATGCAGTTCTGGTCACCGCATTATAGGAAGGATGTGGAAGCTTTGGAAAGGGTGCAGAGGAGATTTACTAGGATGTTGCCTGGTATGGAGGGAAGGTCTTTCGAGGAAAGGCTGAGGGACTTGAGGTTGTTTTCGTTCGAGAGAAGGAGGAGGAGAGGTGACTTAATAGAGACATATAAGATAATCAGAGGGTTAGATAGGGTGGATAGTGAGAGTCTTTTACCTCGGATGGTGATGGCAAACACGAGGGGACATAGCTTTAAGTTGAGGGGTGATAGATATAGGACAGATGTTAAATGTAGTTTCTTTACTCAGAGGGTAGTAGGGGCGTGGAATGCCCTGCTTGCAACAGTAGTAGACTCGCCAACTTTAAGGGCATTTAAGTGGTCGTTGGATTAGACATATGGATGAAAATGGAATAATGTAGTTCAGATGGTTTCACAGGTCGGCGCAACATCGAGGGCCGAAGGGCCTGTACTGTGCTGTAATGTTCTTAAAAAAAACCTTCTTTGATTCTGAGCCCTTCAGTTACATTGTAAATTTTAAAGGTTCCGATCTCCAGGAATTGAAAATAAAATTTTATGTCAATTGTCAATCACGTAACCCACCCTCAATGGGTAAATCATACATTGATTGCCCTCTACCGCCATGATCACATTTTATTCGTATCACGAACTTTCCCACCCACCGCCATTTATTCACTTTGACACTCAACATCTTCCCACCGTTCCCATAGCCGATAATAAATGTTTTCCCTTCTCCTCGACCCCTCCGCCTGAAGGTACGTGAAGGCTGAACGGAGGTGGTAAAATTTCCGTGGGACGTCCGCCACCTGCAGGTCAGTTTATTAACATCTCATTGATGGTCATTTGAATATGGAAATGAAGGACCAGCCACCAGGAGGCGGGGGAGGAGGGTGTCGCACCAAGTTCCCCGTCTGCCAGTAATATGTGGCGGGCCCCTCTCGATGCCATAGGTCTAGTTGGCCCTCGCCCCACAACATTTTACCACCCTCCGCTCCTGACCCACGGTGTCCAGGGACCGGTACAAATCAGCCCCAGATTTCAGTCAGAACATCCTGGGCTGGATTTTGTTCCCAGTCTGACAACGGTTTCCATGGTGGGAGAGGTGGGAGGGCGAGTGGAAGGGTTGAATGGCGAATGAGAGTGGTTTCATCCCCCTCGGATCCTGACACTGCGATTGTCGAGACCGATCTTCCAGGTAGTGGAGAAGGTCCATGGCGTCCCCTCTGTGGCTCTGTGATGGGACCGAGTTAGCATGTTTCAATTATTTTTCTACATTCATTTAGATGGAATTTCCCACGTTCCTACCAGCCGTTTCAATCTTCAGTTCGACGTGTGAAACCCACGTGCCTTCTCTTCCCTGGTGCCACTGAGGCGAGAGTTCTCGGTACATGGAGAGGCTGGTCAGTAATGTTCATCTCTTACTCTTTTCTGTTGTAAACACAGACATTTACAGTGAAGTGAAATCACCAGGGATGAGGGGAGTTGGAATTCTGCAACTGCTTTTTGTCTATCGGCAAGTTCATAGGGAAATGATCCAATTTGCAGTTGTCTATTGGCAAGGGGATGGAGAAAGTATCGACTCTGCATTTTTTCTGTCAGGAGGGTCGGGGTAAAGGGGACACTCTGCATTTGTCTATCCAGCAAGGGGACGGGGAAATGGGACCTTGTGCAATTGTCGATCACCAAAAGGAAGGGAAAACAATCCACAGCATTTGTCAATGGACAAAGGGGAGGGGGAAAGGATCCAGTCTGCATTTGTCTGTTTGCAAGGGGAGGGGGAAGAATCTACTCTGCATTTGTCTGTCGGAAGGGGGAGAGGGAAAGGATCCACTCTGCATTTGTCTATCCAGCAAGGGGGGAGAAAGGATCCACTCTGCATTTAACTATCAGCGAGGGGGGAGAAAGGATCCACACTGCATTTGTCAATGGACAAAGGGGAGGTGGAAAGCATCCACTCTGCATTTGACTATCAGCAAAGGGGGAGAAAGGATCCACACTGCATTTGTCTGTCATGAGGGGGAGAGGAAAAGGATCCCCTCTGCATTTGTCTGTCAGGAGAAGGAGGGGGAAAGGATCCCCTCTGCATTTGTCTGTAGACAAGGGGAGGGGGAAAGGATCCCCTCTGCATTTGTCTGTAGACAAGGGGAGGGGGAAAGGATCCCCTCTGCATTTGTCTGTAGACAAGGGGAGGGGGAAAGGATCCACTTGGCATTTTACTGTCGGGAGAGGGAGGGGAGGGGGAAGGGATCCACTCTGCATTTGTCTGTCGGGAGGGGGATGGTGAAAGGATTGCGGCCTTCATTTGACTGTCAGGAGGGGGGTGGTGGAGGAAGGGATCCACTCTGAATTTGTTTGCCGGGAAGGGGAAGTGACCCGCTCTGCATTTGACGGTCGGGAGAAAGGGAGGGAAAGGATCCACTCTGCATGTGTCTATCAGCAAGAGGAGGAGGAACGAATCCACTCTGCATTTGTCTGTCGGGAGGGTGAGGGTGAAAGGGATCCACTCTGTAATTGACTGTAAAAGTTTCTATCGGTATGTGAAGAGAAAAAGATTGGTGAAGACAAATGTAAGTCCCTTACAATCAGAAACAGGGGAATTTATTATGGGGAACAAAGAAATGGCTGACCAACTAAATTCATACTTTGGTTCTGTCTTCACAAAGTAGGACATAGGTATCATACCAGAAATTTTGGGGAACACAGGGTTCAGTGAGCGGGAGGAACGGAAGGAAATAAGTAATAGTAGAGAAATGGTGTTCGGGAAATTGATGGGATTAAAGGCCGATAAATCCCCAGGGCCTGATAAACAACATGCCAGAGTACTTAAGGAAGTGTCCCTCGGAATTGTGGATGCATTGGTGGTCATCCTCCAAGATTCTATAGACTCTGGAATAGTTCCTTCTGATTGGAGGTAGCTAATGTAACTCCACTATTTAAAAAAAGGAAGGTAGAGAGAAAACAGGGAACTATAAACCAGTCAGCCTGACGTCGGTAGTGGGGAAAATTCTACAGTCCTTTCTCAAAGATTTGATGGCAGACCACTTGGAGAACAGTGGTAGAATCGGACATAGTCAACATGGACTTATGAAAGGGAAATCATGCTTGATACATCTACTGGAATTCTTTAAGGATGTAACTGGTAGACTTGATGATGGGGAGACAGTGGATGTGGTTCATTTGGACTTTCAGAAGGCTTTCAACAAAGTCCGACAAAAGAGATTAGCATGTAACATTAAAGCACATGGGATTGGTAGTAGTGCATTTTAATGCATAGAACATTGGTTGGCGGACAGCAAACAAAGTATAGGGATAGAAGGGTCTTTTTCCAAATGGCAGGCAGTGACTAGTGGTGTACGGCAGGGATCGGTGCCAGGACCACAGCTATTAACAATATACATTAATGATTTAGATGATGGAACTAAATGTAACATCTCCAAATTTGCAGATGACATAAAACTGGGTGGAATGGTGAGTTGTAAGGAGGATGCAGAAAAGCTTCAGGGTGATGTTGCATGAGTGGGAAAATGCATGGCAGATGCAGTATAATGTGGATACGTGTGACATTATCCACTTTGGAAGCAAAAAACAGGAAGGCAGATTTTTATCTGAATGGCGATAAACTAAGAGAGGGGTATATGCAACGAGGCCGGGGTTTTCTCGTACACAGTTCCGATGAAGGGTCACTGACCCGAAACGTTAACTCTGCTTCTCTTTCCACAGATGCTGCCAGACCTGCTGAGTGGTTCCAGCAATTCTTGTTTTTATTTTCCCGTACACAGTTCGTTGAAGGTAAGCTTGCAGGTGCAACAGGCAGTAAATAAGTCAAATGGTATGTTGGCTTTCATAGCGAGATGGTTCGAGTACAGAGGCAGGGATGCCTTGCTGCAATTATACAGTGCCATGGTGAGGCCACACCTGGAGTATTGTGTGCAGTTTTGCTCTCCTTATATGAGGAAATATGTTCTTGCTATAGAAGGAGTGTAGCAAAGGTTAACCAGTACTGATTCCTGGGATGGCGTGACTGACATATGAGGAGACATTGCGTCAGTTGGGATTATATTTGCTGAAGTTCAGAAGCGTGATTGGAGATCTCATAGAAACCTATAAAATGATAAGATAACTTGACAGGGTAGATGTAGGAAGGGTATTCAAGATGGTGAAGCAGTCCAGAAGCAGGGCTCATAGTCTAATGATACGGGGAAAATATTTCAGGACTGAGATGAGGAGAAATTACTTCACCCAGAGAGTGGTGAGCCTGTGGAATTCACTACCACAGAAGGCAGTTGAGGCTAAAACATTGTATATTTTCAAGAAGGAGTTAGATATAGCTCTTAGGGCAAAAGGAATCAAAGGATATGGGGGGGGGAAGCGGGGACAGGCTACTGAGTTGCATGATCAGCTATGATCGTAATGAATGGTGGAGCAGTCTCGAAGGGCCAAGTGGCCCACTCCTGCTCCTACTTTCTATATTTCTATTGGGGGGAAGCGGGGAAGTGGAAGGGATCCACTCTGCAATTGTCTGCCGGGAGGAGGTGGGTGAAACGATCCTCTCTGCAGTTGCCTGTCGGCAAGAGGAGAGGGAAGGGATCCACTCTGTATTTGCCCTATCGGCAACGGGAGGGGGAAAGGATCCACTCTGCATTTGCCATTCAGCAAGGAGGCAAAGGATTCACTCTGCATTTGACTATAAGAAAGGTGAGGGGGAAATGATCCACTCTGCATTTGTCTGTCAGCAAGGGGAGGGGAGAGGTGTCCACTCTGCATTTGTCTGTCCGGATTGGGAAGGGGGAAAGGATCAACTCTACATTTGTCGATCAGCAAGGGGAGGAGGAAAGCATTCAACTTGCATTTGTCTGTCGAGAGGGGCAGGGAGAAAGTGTATGCTATGCATTTGTCGGTCGGCAAGGAGAGGGGGAAATGGACCACTTGGAATATGTGTGTCTGGAGTGGGAGGGGAGGGGGGGTTAGGGATCCAACTTGCATTTTCCGTCAGAAAAGGAGGGGAAAGGGATCCACTCTGCATTTTTCTATCATCAATGAGATGGAGAAAGGATCAATCCTGCATTTGTCTGTCCAGAGGGGGCGGGGTAGTGGATCCACTCTGCATGTATCCGTCGGGAGGTGTAGGGAGAAGGGGTCCACTCTGCATCTGTCAGTCGGAAGTGGGAGGGGGGAAAGGTCGACTTTGTATTTGACTGTCTGGAGAGGAGGGGGAAGGGATCCACTCTTCATTTGTTTGTCAGGGTAAGGAAGGGGCCAGTCCGCATTTGTCTCCCGGGAGGCCGATAGGGGTGGGATCCAATCCACATTTTTCTGTCAGGAAGCAGAAGGAATCCGCTCTGCAAGTGTCTGTCCGGAAGAGGAAGGGGAAGGGATGCACTCTGCATTTGTCTGTCTGGAAGGGGAAGGGATCTACTATGCATCCGTCTGTCGGGAAGGGGAAGGGATCAACTCTGCATGTGTCCGTCGGAGGGGGTAGGGAAGTTATCCACCTTGCATTTGTCTACTGGGAGGGGAGGGATCCACTCCACATTTGTCTCCTGGAGGGGCGAGGGATCCACTCTGCAATTTTCTGTCGGCAAATGGACTGGGAAGGGATACACTATCATTTGTCTTCTGCGAGGGTGAGGGATCCACTCCAAATTTGTTTGTTGGGTGGGGGCCGGGGAAGGGATCCACTCTGCATTTGCCTGTCGGGATGAGGAAGGGGTCACTCTGCATTTGTCTCTCTGTCGGGAAGGGGAGGGTAAATGATTCTGCAGGAGGGTCGACGACTATGTCCACTCCAGGAAGGACTCTGAGCGTCAGGCCGAGATGGTCGTTGGATTTGGGGCCATTGCAGGATGGCCACAGGTGCAGGGTATCATTGCGTGCGATCATGTGGCCATCGAGGCTCCTACAGAATAACTATTGCCCTTCATAAACAGAAAGGGATTTCACTCCATCAACGTCCAACTCACAGGTAGTGCTCCTCAAAGTGGGTGCCCGTTTTCCAGGCAACTACCATGACTCACTAACACAGCGCTAGTCCTCGGTGCCACTGCAGTTCACTCCCCGCTCAAATTCAGGGGTGAAGTCTTGAGGATAAAGGATACGCCTTAATGATCTGGCTTCTGACTGGGGCGAAGAACCCTAGCAACGAAGCTGAAGACCGTTACGTATCCTGCCATGGCTCCACCCGAGCTACCATCAAGCAGGCTACTGGTCTGCTGAAGATGTGCTTCCGCTACCTCGATAGATCAGGTGGAGCCCTACAGTACACAGCAGACAGGGTTTGTCTATCATTGTAGTCTGCTGCATGTTGTACAACATCACAGTTCCGAGGGGAACGGCCATGCAGGATGACCAGGTGCGGAAGTAGGACACATCCTGAGACAATGTAAACACAGAGGGCAACCAAGAACAACCACTCATGGGAGTAGAGAGAGCAGTGATGGAGGGCGGACATGGTGAGCAGTGAAGAAGGGAAACAAGGCAAGGACTGATAACTGAGCACTTCCACAATGGCTGAACTTCAACACATGTTTCTCAGAGCACAAAGCACCATCCGGCATCTCGTCAGAAGTCTTATGTTCCTTTAACGTCCATCTCTCCAGCATGATTGGCAGCAGTTAACTGAGACATTGCCCATGTGACTTCATCATCCGTACAGTGTCACATTGTGATTATTGACATGGCATTGCTAACCTCGGCAGTACTGTCCGGCTTCTAATGTAATGGAAGGACCCATACCCAATCCAAGGTGACATGTCTTATTCAGACAATAAAGGCTGAAGATTGTTGGACAACACATTTAATTAAACACGCGAAATATTCGTATCATCCATGAATACACATGGGCGTCGAGGTGATTTTTTAATATGTTTGTGGGTGTTCCTTCGCGGTTTAACCCCTGTGCTGGCAGCTGGACTGGAGGTAGACTGCTGATCAGGCTGCCCCTTGGCTTGGGATGACATCATCGGTTATCCTTTGGGTGCCTGAGGCCTGGAGGAGCCCGGCTGCCTCAGGGCCTCCTGCACATGTGTAGGGCTGTCCTCATGCATTGCGGCTCCTGGGACCGGTCTCACTGGTGGAGGGGCTGAGTACCCGGTATCCACACTGGATCACCCTGAGGGGAGGCCCCAGATGTGGAGCACAGCCTGTCCTCCTCCCTACCAAGGCTCGGTGGAACCTCCCTGTTCTCCAGTGAAGGATCAGGAGTGCGATCACTTTCCATGTTCCTGGTCTTTCTCTCACCCAGTCACTGATGAATTGCAGTCATGCCCGAGGTGAAGTATTACAGGTGAAAGAGTATTTGAGGAATGTGGCTGTCCATGAGTGTCACCATCCTTTCCATGGAGGAAACCATGTGCTGACATGCCCGGGACATGGAAGCTGTCATGGCCTGGGTGGATTCCCCACCGTCCACTTCGGGCTGCGCATGGCCTCCAGCATCACACCAGATGTTGTCTTACCTCGCCTTGCAGCCCCAGCATTGTCTGTGCGACCGACACAAGGGACTGGTCATCAGTCTGGGGCCCTGCATGGGCATTGGCACCCACAGTCCTCCGACGGTCAGAGGCCTCGGCTGTCTCAGCCTCAGCCAGCTGCTCGGCCATGTGTGCCGTGCTCTCACCAGCTTGTGAACTGTTTCTAATGCCCATTGGATACCCAGCAAGTTGAGATTATCTTGTCTGGAGGTAATAACCATGAAGACGTGAGTCACATATGCAGCCAGTCGTGTGCCATCAACCTTCCCTGACCTCCCTGTATCTGAAATGGCAGTGGGGACCATGCAACATACTGTGTTGGGACAACCAGATCACACTGAAAATGTGGAAATGTTCCACTAACCTCGGTTGAATGATGGAGGTCATTCACCCGCTTACAAAACAGCACCCAATCTTGTCGGGTGACTCCACGGTTTCTCACCTCCTTTGCAATCTCTGGCCAGGATTGCTTGGCCAGGCGGGAGGACCTAATCTTGCCATCACTGGGAAAATGAGCACCCGCCGTTGCTTTGCAGGCTTGAAGAGAATAAGCATCGAGACATCACTGAACCACAGAGCTATTCTTGCACAGAGCGCAACCATCACACAAAATTTGCTCAATGAGGCCAATATGTAAAATGGCCGCTCGCCAGGTAATCGCGTTGGTGCAGTGGTGCTGGTCCCGTGAGGGACGGTCACCATGTTCCATGAAAATCCTGCCCCATGTGTCTGAATCACACCCAGATTCCGGTTACTTTAAACCAGATGTGGATCTTGTCATGAAGACCTCCAGCTGCCAAGAATGAGGCATGTTAAATGTTGTCATGTCGACATTAATTTTTAAACAGTTGCTGAAAGTGAGAGATGACTTGTTTAAAGAGATCAGCAGTGGCTGGAAGAAATTTTCATTCGAAGAGACAGTCGCCGAGGGAAAGACAATGTGAACTGCTCACTGATTCAATTAACAGAGATTGGTCTGGGAAATGGTGATCCACATGTTGTCAGTGGAAGAGACAGCACTACACCCCCTTCCCCGACCGAGAGCTTTGAAATACACAAACGCCAGAGCCTGTTAAAGCAGTGAGTCACATAACTAAGCTGCTGAACCAGGTTTGGTTTCGAACTGCTCACAGGACATATTGATTCAGAGAGCATATTGCAACTGAACGTGGAAACGAACCTCTTTCCTTGCTGGCTCTCTCTCCCTCTGGCTCACTAATTGGCGGATCGACTGAAGTAAGGTAAAACTCAAGAGAGAAGGGATTCCTGCATCCAAACGAGGTTTACCTCTTGCACTGGGCCCCAAGCAAGACTTACCGGAAACCAAGGACTCTGCATTCGGCTCAGAGGAGCGTAAATAAATCCTTGCTACTGCCTCAAACATTTCCCCTTCATTCTTTCTACTTCTCTCTCTATCTGCGTGTGTGTGTGTTTATCGCTTATGCATGCGAGCATGGTCACGTCGCATATGCGTAGTGGTTAACCGAATTAGAGTTGAAGATTGATAAACTTCTATCTTTCTTGTTTCAATCTAAGAAAATCCGTTTGATTGATTTATTTGCACTCCAATTGGAAAGCAGTGAGCAATAATTCACTGAGGGTGAGTTAAGAACACCAGTGTTTTTTAAAAAATTAAACCCTGTTACGATTAAACCAGGCAACGACTGAGAGAGAACACCTAGATTCCTTTCTCACCTGCTTGTAGCAATCTGAATGAATGAAAACTCGTCACAATAAAAACTGTCAACAATCAATGGTTAGCGGATAGATAACATGTAGTGATGTGTCTGATTCCCTTCTTTTTGTTTTTCTGCAAAGTTCAGGAAATAGACGGAGATATGTCAGATTTATAAATAAATCTTCTAAACATGTCTTGACGTCTCCTGCTCACTCATGAAGTGGCAAAAACTCACAGATTTTGAAAGAACCCAGAAATGAAGAACACGGCCAGCAATAACACACAGCTCAAGGGAACGGTGACCTCCTACTTTGGCTCTCTGGTTTACTTGTGTCAAACATCGATCTAATGAACATAAGATCCTGGGTTCATCTCTTAACTAAGCCAGAGCTTGACTTAGGGGAACGGAGTCGTTTGTGAAATGAAGCAGTAAAATAAAACAGGTCAGAATCTGGGTTGAATCTTGTTGTCCTCCCGGTGTCGGGTTCCATTGGATGTGCTGCCCAGAGGATCGGAGTGGCAGTGGCACGCCACACAACCCGTCATCGGGAATACCAGGCCCGGTCTTCCCATGGCCGGGGAGGCTCTGTGGCGGAACTTCTGCTGCTCTGCGACGGGACCGACTTAGCGTATGTCAACGTGCTATCTGCTTGCATTACCATGTCTTCAGCCATGATCTAACCAGCACTTATCTATCATCAGGGAGGCGGGCAGCACTCATGTACCTTCAGTTTGCCATCCTAGAAAATCCAATACCACGGAGGCGAAAGTCCTCAGAGCTGGTAATAGTGAGGCAGCACTATGCTGATCTCCGTTTCCATCGTGAAACTCGGATATATGTCTCAAAGGGGTTTCGGAATTCTGCATCCATATTGTTGGTGGTGGGGAGGAGGGGTTTCAGAACTCTGCATTCATGTTATTTGCAGTGGTAGAGTGAGGGTTCAGAACTCTGAATTCAGGTTTTTGTCAGTTTGGAAGAGGGGGTTCAGAACTCTGAATCCATGTTGTTGGCGGTGTGGAAGGGGGCTTCAGAACTCTGCATCCATGTTGTTGGCAGTGGGGAAGATGGGGTTTCGAACTCTGCATCCATATTGTTGGCGGTGTGGGAGGGGGCTTCAGAACTCTGCATCCAAGTTGTTGGCAGTGGGGAAGATGGGGATTCGAACTCTGCATGCATGTTGTTGGCAATGGGGGAGAGGGAGTTCAGAACTCTGGATCCATGTTGTTGGCTGTCTGGGAGAGGGGGTTCGGAATTCTGATTCTATATTGTTGGAGGAGGGGGAGAGTGGGTTCAGAACTCTGCATCCATGTTGTTGGCGGTATGGGAGAGGGGGTTCGGAATTATGATTCTATATTGTTGGTGGTCTGGAAGAGGGGGTTCAGAATTTTGCATCTATGTTGTTGGTGGAGGGGTAGAGCGGGTTCGGAACTCTGCATCCATGTTGCTGGCGGTATGGGAGAGGGAGTTCAGAACTCTGCATCTATGTTGTTGGTGGTATGGGAGAGGGAGTTCGGAATTCTGCATCCATGTTGCTGGCGGTATGGGAGAGGGAGTTCAGAACTCTGCATCCATGTTGTTGGTGGTATGGGAGAGGGAGTTCAGAACTCTGCATCCATATTATTGGCAGTGGGGGAAAGGGGCTTCAGAACTCTGCATCCATATTGCTGGCGCTGGGGGAGAGGGAGTTCGGCTGTATTATTGTGAGCGGCTGCATGAGTTGAGGGGCAGAATTAGGTTGAGGGGCTGTATTAGTTTGAGGGGATACTTTTCTTCCAGTGGCTGTATGAGTTTGCAGGGCTGTATCCTTTTGAGGAGCCATTTGCACAATTTCCTTATTTAAAGATTTAACTGGATGGTCACAGTTAAAGTGAGCAGCAACATCCAAGAATGCAGTATAGCAGTCCTGATGGGTCACACTATCATTTGGAATTTCATTACTGAATGGTCACAGCAGAGTGAAATCCCTCACTGAATCAATACGAGAAATACAGATGTGTGTCATGGTGTTTTAAGGAACATAACCATTGTTGAGTTAATACAGCTTCTAATTATCATGAGTTAATTAACATGATCAAATCCGTCCAGTCTTTGGATTGTTAAAATTTATTCTCAGCGTTAAATAAATCCCACCACAACAGGGACTTAGCTCGGCCCTCGTAAATTGCTTGCTTATAATTATGTATATGCAAGTTGAAACCTCAATGCCCCCGTGGACTTCCTGCAAAGTATAAATTAATGGCTCTGGGACTGCATCACTTCAGAATTTAATACAGAGAGATTGCCTGCAGCACGAAGGTGACAAATCAGTTCACAAAGAAAATGCATAAACCAATTAACAGTATCCAGAAAATATTCTTCATCATTCTTGGCGTCATTGGTGTTCCTGGTAAAAGACAATACCCACTGAAGGTCTTTAAATCTGTGTGTTAGGTATTCTTTGTTTTTTGTCTGTGACTGATAATGTCACCTGTTGCTCTCCAGACACCCGATCAGTGATATCATTTTATCAAGTCAAATCTCTTAAATTATTTCTGCTGTTTATTAAATCTGCTGACTAGAAAATAAACCTCCGTTTGTAACTCATAGTCTTTCTGTATTATTAAGTTAGATATAGCTCTTTGGGCTAAAGGGATGAAGTGATACGGGGAGAAAGCGGGAACATGGTACTGAGTTTGAATGGTCAGTCATGATCTTATTTAATGGTGGTGCAGGCTCGAAGGGCTAAATGGCCTACTACAGCTCCTTTTATATGACTTTACTTGAATATTGTGTACTGTTGAATAAGACCTCAGTATATGTTGCTGTAGAACTGTCTTGATTGTAGGTCACTAATCAGAGTGCTACGCCTGATCCCAGTCACCATGTATTACTGGGAGCACCTGTCACTTGTCAATTGTACTGAGTGTGGGACACTAATTGGAGAGAAACAGCTGATTCCAGGAACCATATGGAAATGGAGTATCTACAATTGTATAATTGTATTGAGTGTGGGCCCCTAACTGGAGTGGAACAAGTCGGTTCGACTTTGAAATCATTCTTTCGGGTGACAGATCACTCCACTGCATGGAGCTGGCTCCACAATAACACAAGAAATAGGAGCAGGAGTAGACCTATATTATATGACACCTCAAACTAATATGGCCCGTCGAACCTACTCCACGATTCAATATGATCATAGGAACAGGGGAAGGCCATTCAGCCCATCGAGCCTGTCCCACCATTAAATATGATCATGGCTGAACACCCACTTCAATGCCTTTTTCCCACACTCTCCTCATATCATTTATGTCATGTGTGTTTAGAAATCTGTCAATCTCTGCTTTAAATATACTCAATAACCGAGCTTCTACAGCCCTCTGGGGTAGAGAATTCCAAAGATTCTCAACCGTCTGAGTAATAAAATTCTGCTCATCTCTATTCTAAGTAGACCCCCTTCCCTTTATTTTGAAATTGTGTCCCCTAGTTCTAAACTCCCCAATCATTGGCAACATCTTACCGACATCTACCCAGTTTATCCCATAAAGTATCTTGTAGGTTTCAATGAGATCACACCTCTCATTCTTCGAAACTCTAGAGAATTCAGACCCAGTTTTCCCAATCTTCCTTCATACGAAAGTCCCGCCATCCTGGGGGCAAGTCTGGTGAACATTCACTGCACACCCTCTATGGCAATAATATCCTTCCTAAAGTAAGGGGACCAAAGCTGCACACAGTACTCCAAGTGCTATCTAACCAAGCTTCTGTACAATTGAAGCAAGACTTCATTTCTCCTGTACTCAAATCCTCTTGCGATAAGGGCGAACATATCAATAGCCTTCCTGATTGCTAAAGCACCTGCATGTTAGCTTTCGGCGACTTATTGACAGGACACCCAGGTCCCTTTGCACGTCTACACTTTCTAATGTTTTACCATTTAGGAAATACTCTGCACATCTATTCCTACTTCCAAAATGTATGGCCTCACATTTTTCCACATTGTATTCCATCTGCCACATTCTTGTCCACTCATTACGTCTGTCCTAATCCCCTTGAAGTCGCTTTGCATCTTCCTCACATCGCACAACCCAATCATCAGTTCTGATGAAAGATCATGGACTTGAGATGTTAACTCTGCTTCTCTCTCCACAGATGCTGCCCGATCTGCTGAGTATTTCCATCATTTCTTGTTCTATTTCTTATTTCTTGTTTCCAGCATCTGCAGTAATTTGCTTTTATTTGCACATTCCAACCCAGTTTTGCATCATCCACAAACTTCTAAATATTACATTTGCTCTCCACATCCAAATCACTGATATATATATTGTGAACAATTGGGGCCCAAGCATTGAACCCTGCGGTAACTGAATAGTCACAGCCTGGGATTGTGAGAATGAGCCATTTATTCCTATTCAATGTTTTCTGCCTGTTATCCAATCCTTAATCCATGCCTGTATATCACCTTCTATCCCATTTGCTTTAATTTTGCTAACCAATCTTCTGTGGGGGACTTTAACAAAAGACTTTTGAAAATCCAAGTGTACCTCATCCACTGACTCCCCTTTATCAATTCTGCTAGTCACATCCTCAAAAAACTCCAACATGTTCATCAAACGTGATTTCCCATTCCATGGTGACTATGCCCAATCAGATCATTATTATCCAAGATTCCATTTGTCACATATTTTGGAATAGATTCTAGCATTTTCCCAACGACAGATGTACGGATAACAGGTATGTAGTCCCCAGTTTTATCTCTCTCTCCCTTCTTAAATAGAAGGGCGACATTTTCTACCTTCCCGTCTGCAGGAACCGCACCAGAATCTACAGATTTTTGGAAGGTGATCACCAATGCATCCACTATCTCCATCGCTACCTCATTCAATGCGCTGGGGGTAGAATATCAGGTTCCATGGACTTATCAACCTGCAGCCCCAATAATTTAAATTCCTCATTCCTCCTAATCCATTGGATCTCTAATTCATGGAGATTTCTTGTAGATTTCTCAGTGAAGACAGATTCAAAGTAATCAATTAGCTGCTCTGCAATTTCTCTATTCCCCTTTATAAATTCTCCTGACTCGGCCTGTAATGGACCCGCGTTTTTCTTTTACAAATGTTTCCTTTTTAAGTACCTGCAGAAGCTTTTACAGTCCAGTTTTATATTTTTTTGCTAGTTTACTTTCATGTTCTATTCTCCCTTCCTTTGTCAGTTTATTTGTCCTCCTTTGCTGTCTGCTAAAAATCCTCCCAATCCTCAGGTGTGCCACTATTTCTGGCAACTTTATAGGCCTTTTCTTTTAATGTTCTGAAATCCTTAATTTCATTTTTTATCCACAGTTGACTGCCTTTACTTTTTCGGGGTTTTGTGCCTTCAAGGAATGTATAGTTGCTGTAAAGTAGGTAATATTTCTTTAAAGACTATCCATTGCAGATGTAGTGTCAGACCTTTTACTGTATTTTTCCAACCCACCTCAGCCAATTCGCCCCTCATAGCTTCATAATTTCCTTTGTTCAAATTTAACTCCCTGGCTTCTGATTGAACTGCCTCACTTTCAAACATAACGAAACATTCTAGCATATTATGATCACTCATCCCTAAATACTCCTTTACTGAAAGAATATAAATTAGCCTTTTCTCATTACTTAATACTACATACAAAACTGCCTGTTCTTTAACTGGCTCCTCAATATATTACTCGAGAAACCCACCCCCAACACACTCCAGACACTAGTCCTCCACAGCATACGTGCTTATTAGGTTTACCCAGTCTTTTTGTAGATTGAATTCACCCGTGATTACTGCATTACCATGCCACATGCTTCTGTAATCTCCTGATTAATACCATGCCCCAAACTACCACTACTGTTTGGTGGCCTCTAAACAACTCCTACCATTGTTTGCTGCCCCTTGCCGTTTCTCAGCTCCACCCAAACGGATTCCACATCTTGCTTTTTTCCGATCTGTGATCCTCCCTTACCGGTGTACTGATCCCATCCCTTACTAAAAGTGGAACACCTCCTCATTTTCCTTTTTGCCTGTCTTTCCTAAATGTCGAATATCCTTGAATATTCAGTTCTCAGTCTTGGTCAACCTGTAGCCACGTTGCCGCTATGGTAATTAGATCTTACCCATGTATTTCTAATTGGGCCTTTCAATCAGCATTGTGGATCTTAGGCTTCAACCCCACTTTCCCACCCACTCACTACATCCCTTGATTCACCGACGGTCCAAACATCTGTCTGTCCCAACCTTAAATATATTCAATGATGGGCATCCGCAACCCTCTGATTGGCCATAACTCTTGGAAGTGGGACATCCTCTCTTCGAGGGGAAGAACTCCCCACTGCAGGCAATTACTTGCCTGAGCCACAAATGATAGAGTCATGGCTTCCGGGGCTCAGTGGAGGTTTTCCAGCCGGTGGACGAGGGCACCATGTCCTGGTGAAATTCCGGCCGTTAACTTTGTGTCTCTCACCACAGATGCTGCCTAATCACTGCTTTTTATCAGATTTTAAGCAGGCTTTAGTGTTGCTCAAATACTTAGACCTGGATATACACAGCGGCAGATATGTTGGCAGGTGGGAGGGAGTGAGGCAAAACTTTCATATGCTATGATGTTTGATTGCGTGTCTTTGGGTTTCCCACTCGGACATAAGCCTGATCGGCAAGCTTGGCTTCCAGTCGCATGACGTGGAAAGTAGAACAGGCCGCAGGACAAAGTATGACCTAAACATGATCCCGATGGCCAGTTGTTCAATCGGCAGCTGTCCAATCCACAACCCCTGAATTTTCCCCTATCCTGAAGGAGTGCTCCGGGAGCACTGGGAGCGTCCAATCCCAGGAAAGTCCAATCCAGGCCACTGGGGTGCTAAGGTACCCGGACTGGGTGGAGGTTGGTTCAATCCTTGGTGTATCAGATCCATGACCCAATAGTGGAGGTGTCGATTGGGGTTTAAATTAATTCCAGATCATGAAGGGATTCCAATCCCGGGAGTCAGGAGGCGATTGTCAATTCGGGTGTCTGTGTGCAGACTTTAACGTCTGATGGAGAAACCAGCCCCATCAATGGTAAACCTGTAAAGCAGGTGAAATCGAGGCTTGAAACCTCAGTAAAGTATTTAACATGCTGAACGGCCTCCTGGCTGCGGTTGGCGCTCTTCACTTGTCTCTCCTCTGTTAAACCCGGAAGTGGGCAGGTCGGAGGTATTTGAGTTCATGGTTGAGATGTTTAAGATTTAAATGGTGACCTTACTCTAACCCATCCAATCTTGGTTTTGAAATCGAGCTCAGACACGTTGAATGCTTGTTGAGTAATTTCTCTTTTCCCTTCTCTCATGCAGTGAATTTACTGGCGATTTTGATCCTATCACGGGGAAAGTGCGGACTCTCCACGTGCAGCACTCGCTACCTGATGGCCATGCTGACAGCGGATCTGCTGGTCATTATCACTGATGTCATACTGCAGCGGATCAGTTATTATTATTTCCCAGAATCTTTCCTGAACATCACCCCTGTGTGTAGTGTTATGATTGCCCTCCGTTGTGAAGCCAGAGACTGTTCTTTCTGGTTCACCGTCACTTTCACCTTCGATCGATTTGTGGCCATTTGTTGCCAGAAGCTGAAAACAAAATATTGCACCGAGAAAACTGCGGCTGTGGTTCCAGCAACAACCTGCATTCCGCTCTGTTTACAAAATATTCCTTTCTACTTTATATTTGAACCTGTAGAGATAATAGACAATGTACGATGGGGTTGTTATGTGAAGTCAAGCTATTATACGGAGCCCAGATGGCTGGGATTTGACTGGTTTGATGTGATTTTAACCCCATTGCTCCCATTCGTTTTAATTCTGTTGCTCAACTCTCTGACAGTCAGACACATTTTAGTGGCCAGTCGAGTTCGTAAAGAACTGAGGGGTCAATGCAAGGGAAAGAATCGCAGTGACCCAGAGACGGAGAGCAGAAGGAAGTCTGTGATTTTACTCTTTACCATATCCGGCAGCTTCATACTTCTGTGGATGATTTATGTTATATATTTCACAACTTGCAACATTACAGGGACATATCTCGAGGATAATACAGATCCCTTCTATATCTTTGGACAATTCGGTTTGATGCTGCAGATTCTAAGTTGCTGCATAAACACATTTATTTATGGAGCGACACAGTCCAAGTTCAGAGAGCAGGTCAAGAACACAGTGAAATATCCGATTACATCAATTATTGCATTAATTAATAAACTAAACAGTTGATAGAAGCCCAGAGGCAGGTCCCAGTACTTCCAGTCGTTGAAATGTACAGGAACCGACAGCCCCAATGCCTCAGCTTGGTGGCTGCTCGGATGGAGGAGGACGACTCCCTCATTGGTCCATACTTCAGCTGATAACAGTTCTCTCTGCTCAGCTTCAGTAAGTCTCTCCCTTAAAATCAGCTGTCATCACACATCCCTTGAATGAAACAAATGTTGATCCCCCTGTCCATGGAATCTCCAATATATTCGTTCCTCTCTAAAGTACTGCAGGTATTGCTAACTTACAGTTCCGTGCCTGTTGATCCCAGATACCCATATTAGAATCCCTCCAATCAAGTTCCGTCCTGCCACAGTTGCAAATCAGCTCTCATTATAGTGACAGGGCATCCACAAGAGAGTCCGGGGTCCCGGGGGCTCTGCAACAGGGTCCGGGCACACGGGGGTTCTGCAATGTGGTCCAGTGTCCTGGGGGCTCTGTAATGAGGTGTGGTGTCACTGCTGCTCTGCAAGGAGTCCTGTGTCCCGGGGGCTCTGCAAGGGGGGCCAGGAACCCGGAGGCATTGCAATGGGCTCCAGGCCAACGGGGGCTCTCTTAGGAGGTCCGGGTTCCGGGCTCCCGGGGCCTCTGCAATGCGGTCTGGGCTCTCGGGGGCTCTGCAAGGTTGTCCTGGGTCCAGGGAGCTCTGCAATGAGATCTGTGCTCTCGTGGGCTCTGCAGCGGGGCCCGGTGTCCCGGGTGCTCTGCAGTGGTGTCCGGTGCCCCGGGGGCTCTGCAGTTGCGTCTGGTGTCCTCGGGCTCTGCAGTGTGGTCCAGTGTCCTGGGGGGTCGGCAGTGGGGTCTGGCGTCACAGCTGCTCTGCAATGTGGACAAGTCTCCCAGTTGCTCTGCAAGGTGGTTTGGTCTCTCGGGAGCTCGGCAATGGGCTCCACGCTCCCGGGGGCTCTCTTAAGGGGATCCGGGGTCCGGGCTCCTGGGGCGGCTGCAATGGGGTCCGTGCTCCTCGGAGCTCTGCAAGGGATTCCGGGCTCCCGGGGGCTCTTCACGAGGGTCCGGACTCCCGGGGGCTCTGCAATTGGATCCAGTGTCCTGGGGTCTCTGCAAAGTGGTCCATGGTCCTTAGGGTTTTGCAGTGGGTTACAGGGTTCGGGGGCTCTGCAAGGGGGCTGACCTCCAGGGCTGTGCTCGTGGTCTAAGTGAGGGTTTGGTGTGATGAGGGCTCAATTTAATATTGGCAACTGCAGTATAATGGGTCTTTTTTATTCATTCGTGGGATGTGGGAATTGATGACCAGGTCAGCATTTACTGCGCATCCCTACTTTCCATTGAGAAGTTGGTGGTGAGCTGCCTTCTTGAACTGCAGCAGTACATGTGGTGTACATACACCCACAGTGCTGTTAGGAAGGGAGTTCCAGGACTTTGATGTATCAACAGTGAAGAACAGCGATATAGTTCCAAGTCAGAATGGTACGTGGCTCGGAGGGGACCTTGCAGGTAGTGATGTTCCCATGCATCTGCTGCCCTTATCCTTTTAGGTGGTGGAGGCCAAGGGTTTGGAAGTGGCTGTCGAAGTAGCCTTGGTGTGTTGCTGCAGAGCTTCTTGTCTATGGGGCTCACTGATTTGCTCACACTGCTTGAACAGAGGGTGGGCCATCATCAAGATTGGGCTTTGAGGACCATCATAAGCTCCCCCCGACTATCTTCGCACATCCTCAGCCGCCAATGCAGGTATCCAGATCGGTTCAGCAATTTACAATGGAGGCAAGGGACAAGGTCATAATGACTCATTTACCGCCATCTTGGTATCCATTCTCAGAGTGAAATAAAAGCCACATTGCGATGCCTTAACTCTGTTATGTCCTTTCCATTTGTGGTCCCTGGCAAGCAGCTGCAATACAACTCGTGACCAGAGTAGATCATATCTTAACGAGGGTTCTCATCACATTGGCATGTTAATGAGGGCTGTAGACATTTTGGTTCAGCGCTGAGTGGGGAGAGGTTGTTAACAGCTCACAATTAAACTTGCATGGCACATAACCTATTGACAAATAAGCCTAATGATTTGAGCTTTTAATCATTTAACGAAAATACATAAGCTTCACCCGTGAGACTGAAAGTGTGGCGATGTGCTCTTCATAATTCATTTACAGGTGCTGCTACACAGTGTGACCTCGCCAGCAGCAGCTGGAATGGAGACATGTTGCTGATCAGGATGACCTTTGGCCTGTGATGACTTTGGGGAGCATCATCTGGCTTCCTGAGACCTGGAAAATTAAAAAAAGCCACACTCTGAAAAACCAGCAAGAAAATCACAAGGAAATCGCAAACAGAAGAAACGTCAGGAAAGTCGGTTTTTTACCAGTTTCCCCTCTCATCTAAAAAAGGTGACTTCAGAAATTAAGCTGCCTTCATTTACATCCGACAGTGCAAGAGAAAATTGCAAGAGAAGAGGTATTTCCAACGCCTGCTCCCGCACTCGGCATTTCCAGTCAGTGATCTCCTGTTTTGGACTTTGTAATAATTAAAAGGACTCTAGTTTTAATTGAAATCAATGTTAGCTTTTATTTCAGCTAAATTTCTATTTAGTAAATGGTCTGCCTTTTTATGCCTTTAACCTTTCCTTGTATGTGTGTGAGTATGTGTTGCGAAGTTAATCCCTCTTCCCGAGATTAAGAATGTGCGTTAATAAACCTTGCTTCTTCGTTTTAAATTCAACAACTGCGTTGTTGTTGAGGTTGTTTACTCATCAGGGTTTAAGGGAGGGAAAACATCAAGCATAGTCTGTTTATGGACAGGTAAAATGCAGAAAAAGGTTTCAAAAAAGAAATCAATTAACTACCTGTCAGTTACACGTTGACGATTGAGATGAGGCAATTCTTATCTCAGAGGCTGTTAACCTTTGGAATTCACTTCCCCACATAGAAGTGAAGGCTGGATCATTGAATATATTCAAAGCTGGGTTGGACAGACATTTAGTCCACATGGGAGTCAAGCGTTATGGGGGCAGGCAGGAAAGTGGTTTTAAACCCACAATCAGATCAGCTATGATCTTATTGAATAGCGTAGCACTCTTGAGGTTCCAAATTGCGGACACCTGCTTCAATTTTTTTTATGATCCTTATGGAATATAAAATAAATATAATTTTGTGTTTTCCTCATGTCTGATATTTTTATGTAGCCTTGCCTGCTTTATTGTTCACTTTCCATGCAATGTTAAGCTGTCCATTTAGTATTGGTTTGTAATTGTGTTGAATGAAAGGATTGGATCGGCTCATGGAAATCATTTGAAATCTGTAAATGAATCAGTTTCCACATTACATCATTCTTGTCAGACCGAACGATTTGTGCCATCTGTTATTCCTAATGTTTGATAAAATTATCATTGTTTTGGTTTGTGGAGTTTCAATTTACATCTCTCCCATACCTGGTTGGAAGTAGATTGGTGCATGAAGAGTATTCGAGAGTAAATGGTTAATGCTGCTGCTCAGTGACTGGAATTAATGTTACTCAGCCTGGAACCAAGATATCTCTGCTTCTTATTCATTACAGCAAGTTAAGAAAAACAGAATTACTAAATTCTCTCATTAGCATTTCTTAGATCACAGAACATGTTTTAACAAATCCCCAAACTAAAAGTCAGTTCAATTCAACAATTCAAACCTTATTAATTCAGTCATTATATTCCCTGACTGTAGGAAGGAAGAAATATAACCATGGCTGGGACTGTAACCTGTCTTGTTTAACACTGACATTCAGGCTCACTGTTACGGAATGGGTGGTGGGGGGCACTTCAAAGGGGTCGTGTTGGACAGAGTAAAAAAGAAGTATGAACCAGATTTTCAGAAATGTCGGCAAATCTTTCACAGAAATCTCCCTCCGCCTCCCACCTTAATAACCACCATGATGCATGATTTCTCCATTATTATGAAACCGGGCAGTTGCACAATGATTCAGTATAGAAAGACGCTTAAAATGTGAATCCATGAAAGGTGCAACTTGCAATGGTGAAAATCTGTTATGCTACTTTGTCAGCACTAGAATTTAACTAGCAACGTTCCACCTCATAGTTTGCATTTCTAATCTAGCTCAGTGTAGCTGATTCCCACATATAACCTTCACTGGATGGCCTTTCCTGCTTCTATTTCTTATGTTCTTATGTGTGAGATGAAAATCTCATAGCTTTGTACAGAGTGTTCAATCATATAATGATGTGAATTGAATTATTGTCGTGAGCAGATACTTGCAAAATACTTAGAAGATATTCCATGACATTAAATATTGGAACGAATCGTGTGTGCATGGTGTTCTCAGCTGACTGGAACTAAGAACAAGCAGAAACAATTAGTTCTCAGAGAGAATGACATTCGTTGCAGTCATTTAATAACTGGAATTAACTCATTTTACTCTGGCCAGTTTTATATAAAATAGAAATATATGTACATATAAATTGTCAGATATTTCACGTCGCTGAATTGAACTCGCCAATGTAATGAATGTTATTTCACTAAATATTCAGAAAAGCAAATAATATAAGATCTGCAGTCTGATAGCACTGGTGGCAAAGGAGAACAGCTTTCAGCTGCAGGTTTCATATAATTGCAGTCGTAAATTGTTATTTCAGCAAATGTCAATGCAATTCGTGTTGGATCTGTTTACATTCAGATATTGTCCCTGAACTATGGAGCAGGTCAGTTCGACTTAAGAATTATGAGAAATAAACAACAATGTAGCAGGAGGAGACGATATGGCCCTTAGAGCCCGCTCCGCAATTCAATAAGATCACAAATTAAACTGTCTGGTAGTGCACAAACTAATGACCAATTTGGTACAGGAAAGTTGCAGTGTTCAGAGACTGATCTTTGGTAGAATTGAATTGTCCTAATTGTCATTCCCAAATATAGATATCTAAATAAACTGTGATGTGTAATAAATATGGGCAGGAATAAGGCCTGTATCCGCTGTGTGCAACTGTCTGGCACTAATAGGATGATGTAATTTGAGAGCTTTCCCTGCAACTGCAACTGCTTGTCGCAGAAAATGCAGAATTTGATCGTCATTTGGAAATGTCACTGACTTCACATCTGCAGTCAGGACAAATCCAGATATATCATAGAATTCATCTGTCATGTAACTGCTGATCCAGTTGTATCACTCACATGGTTTGTACTGTAACTACTCACCGAGATATATTAATCACTTCGTTTGTATTGCAACGACCCATCCAGACATATCACTAACTTCACCAGGGCTCTAACTACACATCCCGAAGAATTTTTGAAAAATGCTACCACATTACAGCGATCAGTTCCAAATGTTAGCCACGCGACCAGCTTGACAACTGGCTCTTCATGTTCTTCAAAGGCCTTTCTGACCAAAAGCCCAGCTCTTCCAATGCAACCAGTGCACTTATGCAAGCCATCTTTAAATGATGTGCCGTTGAAATTGGGGGCCAGGTCTCAAACATACCTGAGATGCTGAGGGTTCAATTGCAGTCAGTTCCTCACAAGCAGGTGACACTTTCAGTTCTGCAGAGTATCTCAATATTGCACTCACACAGTCAGAGACGGTTGCGTTCTGTCTGCACACTTATCCAGTCCCTTTGGGCAAGCATGTCACTGATGTCTGGAGATACCTGGCCGAGGACACAGAATGTTCTGTGCGTGCAATGGGAGAGCTGCTGGATATTACCATTTGGGATCAAGGGAACCTGTCCCATCAAAGAGAACTTGACACAGGATTCAATTCTCAATCCTTGGCTACAATATGTGGGCTGCAGCAGCTGGCAAGTCACCCCAAGTCAGAAAAGGCTGTGACTACATTTTACCCACCGTGGGTTAATGCTTTCCTCATTCATCTAAGCTTTAGGGTTAATATGTCTCTGCTCAATGGTTGGCCAATCATAACAGTGAGAATTTACAGTTGCTGTTCAACCATCTGAAAGCTTCAGTGTGAGTGTAAACTGTGTAGATGCACAAAAGTAACAGCTCACTCAAACAAATAATGAAGCCACGCTTAATAACATGGTGGAAAGCGGAGAATGGGAAATGATGGTGGATATCTGCAGGTCCCACAAGGTGGTTTGTCCTGCTGGTCAGGACAATCGCGAAATGTGCTGGCCCTAGTCTGACGGGCATTGTTAAACAGCTGTCAGGGGCGGGGTGTTACACCATGCAAGAATGCCAGACAGTCACCGTGCCTTCCTTCTTTGGAGAGCTGCTAAAATCTCCACTGCTTTCACAGCTGCAGCTCACAGACACTCTGGCGAACACGTTGTTCAACTGTTTTCTCTCTGCTTCTCCAGTTGCCCAGTTTCTGTGTGTCAGAGGCTTGTACAATGTTAAAATTGGAACACATCACAAGTTTGAAAGATGGTGTCTCAGTGTGCTGGGGAATATGCAGGACCAGAATGAGGTGCTAATATTTGAGATACTGACGTGCCTACCTAAGCACTCAATACATCTGAGGGCAATCACCATCCAACTCTTAGTAGAGGAACTTCTGGTCAGCATTTAACCTCTCTCCAAGGTGGAATGTGATTCAGTGCAGCTGAGGCATTCAGCATGTTGGGGATCTTGAAATAATGTGGAATCGGAGGTTCCAGATCCACCTTACTCTGGCGTATCCATTCCAACCTGGTGAGTTTGTTGTTGTACCTGGATGGAAAGAGTGAGGAGGTCAGCAGGGTTTGCAGTTTATCACCGCAGTGACTCTTCCCACTTTCTGGATCTGACAATGCTGCTTTTTTGATTGAAAAATATCAGAAGGAGGCCACCAGGAGCTACATAGAATTCCTCAATGACTTTTTCCGGAAATTGTTTCACGACTTCCCAAACGGATCAGCTCATGCAGCACAGATTGCGAGACTGACTGCAGACTAACCACACAGGACAGCAACTTTCTTCAGTCCCTCTCCCTCTTAACAGCAAACTCATCAATCATTGGAGCAACTGTGATGTTGAGTTGACATCTTTGGGGAACAGGAGTCTCAGTATCGGCTCACGGACAACTAGTCCTGAGCTAAGGAGTCTGGATGCCTCCTCCCTGCCTCCTCCTCCTCCTCTCTCTCTTCCTTCTACTCCCTCTGTGAACAGCTTCCCCTCGCTACTGCCTCTGCAGCATTTTCAAAGCGTGCTACACCCCAGGAGGTGCTGCAGATGCAGCCCCCATTACTGAAGCAGTCTCGCTCCTGACAGGCCTTTCAACATCTCACCTCCTCCTCAAGATCCAGCACTACTTCCTTCAAAATCCAAAATCTTTAGTAAAATTCCTCCAACAACAATCAAAACAGAATTTCTACTAACTCGTGAGCAGAAAAATAAATCAAGAGGACCTCACCTGGAAGTTGGATGGTTTTCCCTTTAACTAACGCTGATTAGCTGGATGTTGGGTGGATCCCTCGAGCACATGAACGCAGGTTCAGTTAAATGAGAAACGTTAGCTGGACGTGTGAGGACTAAAATGGCAAGTTGTGCATCAAAATCAGCTTTAGAGGCTGTTTGAACTCATGATGTGCCCGCTCTGCATGTTTCCCGCAAACCCACACGAGCACACTGTCATCCAGAATTTCTGTAACGCTGGAACCAGCAGTGCTTCAGAGCCTAGTTTCACAGCTCTCTGTGTTTATTCACACTTCTCTGTAATTGTGTCAACACTGTGTGCTGAATTTTATGTGCCCCACTGAGATGGGTTCAAAGGCGGGTGTGGGAATCCGACGGAATTCAGGGGGCGGAGCACCTGTCGCTTCCCCTTCGCAATGTTATTTTCTGGGGCGGGATAGGCCGAAGAAGGCCAATAGAGGCCTTTAGGTGGCCTACTGTCAGGTGCTTATGGGCCTCTTCCGCGCCACTGGGATTTAACCATCGGTGGCAGGGTGCTTCTGCCATGTGCTCAGGTTACCCAATAAAATGAGGCGCCCTCCCTGCAGGCATGGAGGCCCCTCCTCCCTTGGCAATCTGTCGCCCATTGCGGACGCTTACTGGAAAATCATGCACCTCGCTGAACACCCTTTTTCCTGCCCTAAACGTTCACCCTCCACCATGCAGCCACTGCTGGGAGTTTCTGGACAGATCCCGGTGATCCTGCCTCACTCACCCGAGGTCCGAGTGTCCAGCGTTGAGTCCAAGGCCCAAGCCTTTGCAGGACTAGCCGTGGCCATTGCTCCAAGTAATGCTGCAAAAAACTACAGAGATGGCAGTCCTGTAATTGGCCGGAAACTCTTGGAAGCTTAATCCCCATCTTTAAAGTGACACATATGCTGATGCCAAGCTTTTAATTGGCTTGACACAATCACAACGGGGGCCATTAAATGGCCAAGTGCCGATTTCTCTGTCTTTTTAATCCCTCCACCAGGTGTCCGGCCATCTACATAAAAGTCAGCGCCGTGATTGTGCCCTGGTCTGTCAGCTGTCTACGTTTAGAAACACTTCAGTTTATATCACAGTGTCCAACACTGTGAGGCCTCCCTTAGTCTGTCAGCTTTCTGTGTATATAAAAACTTCAGTGTCTATCACTGTTTCCAACAGTTTGAGGTCTTTTTTTGTCTGTTTGTGAATGGTGTCATAGGGTTATGATACTGGATTAGTAATTTACTGATCTCGACTCAAGATCTGCAGATATAGATTCAAATTCCATCGCAATAGTTGAGGACTTTAATTTCAGTTCATCAGATATATCTGGAATGAAATATTTATCTGAGTCAAAGCGATAATGAAACTATTCGATTCTTGTAAAAAAAAACCGTGCTGTTTTATAATGTCCTTTCAGGAAGGAAATCTGCTGTCCTTACCCGGTCTGGCCTAGATGTGACTCCAGACCAGGGCAAGTGTCCAGGTCAGTCTCTTAACTGCCCTCGGAAATGGCCGATCAAGCCACTCAGTTATATTCAAGAAGGTGGCTCCCCAAAACCTTCTCAGGGGTTATTAGGGCTGGGTAATAAATGCTGGTGTCGACAGCAACACTTACATCCAATGATTGAATTAAACAAAGCACAGTGGGCTGGAAGCTGGTCTTTCCAGCTTTTTGGTGGTGATTCCATCTGTAAGGTTGGATATTGCTCAATCGCCTCATTTCTATGACATTATCGTGGCCCAGAGCAGATGCTGCATTACTCGCTGTAACTGCACACTGCAGAAGACTGACAGACATCCTGAACAAACCATATATTCCAAGCAGTAATAAATTGTAGGGTGCTGGATAATCACTGTGAAAGACTTAGTCTGAAGCGAGATGTCCCTGTTCACCAGGGATAGAGTTCAGTGACAAAGCCCTGCAGGCACTCGTGACACAAGTGGAGACCTGGGGAGGCTTCATGAATCCGACTGGAGTCGGGAATCCTTGAGGCAGAACCTTGCAATGGAATGACAGAGATTGACAAGGGCAGACAATGTCCAGAGTGTGGTTTTCAGACAATGGCAGCAGTGCCGGTAAAACCTTCCTGACCTAATTTGGGTGGTCAAGGTAGGGAATTCATCTGCACATCACACGTCCGAGGCAGCAGAGCACCCAGCTCTCACACTGCTCAATGTACGGCACACCCATTACTCAGCCAACAGAACTCCCTGACACTCAGGACTCACCCCTAACCTCTTTATACTAAACGTCACGCACACACACACTCCAATACTGTCAACAGCACACGTACCTCTACACAACTCTGCAAACCTACAGTTATTCAACCAAGGCAGGCACGTTACCCAGCCACACCGACACGCAGTTACTGACAGCCCTCTTTCAGGAGAAGGTTACCCAAACGAGCGGGTAAACCAGATGACGGGCGGGGACACTTGCATCCCCTCAGCGTCCTGGAGTAGATGCTATAATGACGCATCAGTACAAATGCCACAGATCTCTTCATCTCTATCTTTTTGTATGCCACTCCGTATCCCTCTCTTCATCTATCGTTTTGCACCCTGCTCCATCTCTCTCTCTCTCTTTCCACTGCTCATACTCTGTCTCTCTATCAACCTTTCTCAACGTCCCACTGTCCCTCGTTCTCTCTCTGCCACCCACGCTCTCTCTGATTCTCTCTGTCTCGTTCAATTTCCTCTCACTCTCTGTCACTCACCCTGTTCGTCTCCCTCTTTCAGTCATTCTGTTTCTCTCTCCTCCCGTTCTCACTCCCTCTGTCACACCCTTACTGCCTTTCTCTGTCTATCTGTCTGTCTGCCACTTTCTGTATCTCTGGATCTGTCTCTCTCTTTGTCTCTCTCCGCGTCTCTCTGCCTGTCTGTCTGTTTGCCTCACTCTCGCACTCCGTGTCTCTCTCTACCTCTTTATCTCTCTCCACGCCTCTGTCCATGTCTCTTTCTGTCTGTGTGTCACCCTTTATCTCTTTCTGTGTCTCTCTCCACGTATCTCTCCGTCTCTCTGTGATGCATTCTGAGAAGTTAAACTAGGACAGGACAGATACAGTGAATGGCAGGGCCCTGGGGAGTGTTCTTGAGCAGAGAGACCTTAGGGTGCAAGTACATAGCTTCCTGAAAGTGGCAACAGAAGTAGACAGGATGGTGAAGACGGTGTGTGGCATGCTTGCCTTCATCAGCCGAAGAAAAGTCTAATTTAACAATTAACTGGCACATTTTACACTCTGCATTAGATATGATGCCTAATTTAACACTTAACCAGAATATTATTCTCTGTGTATTATTGATGACATCCAATTTTACAATTAACTGGAACGTTTTACACTCTGTATTAGTTGTCTTGTCCAATTTAAAAAGTAATCAGAATATTTTATACTGTGTCTCAGGGATGACATCAAATTTAACAATTAACTGCAACTTTTTACGCATTCTATTAGTTGTCATATATAATTTAACAATTAACAAGAATATCATCACCTATGTATCAGGAATGACATTAAACTTGACAATATATTAGAATTTTAGGCACTCTACACTCGTCATTATGTGTAATGTAGCCATTAAGCAGAATATTACAACTTGTGTGTTCGGGATGATATCTAATTTAACAGTTAACTGGAACATTTTACACTTTATATTTGTTAATTATGCTTAATTTAACAGTTGACCACAATATTACACCCTGTGTATTCGGGATGGCGTCCAATCTAACAATGAACTGGAACAATTCATTCTCTATATCAGTTTACTTTCCTCATTTCACAAATGACAAGGATTTTCACCCTCTGTCTTAGGGATGACATCGAATTTAACAATTAGCTGCGACGTTTTGCGCTCCAAATTAGTTATCATGCATTATTTAACACTGATCCGGAATATCACCCCATGTGTATTTGGGATGACATTGAATTTGACAACTATCTGGAAGGTTTTACACTCCATTATTTATCTTGGCCAATTTAACAATTAACCAGAATATTATGTCCTGTGTATTAGTGATGGCATCTATTCTAACAAATAACTGGAATATTTTACACTCTATATGAGTTATAATGCCTAATTTAACAATTAATCAGAATATTATACCCTGTGTATTAGTGATGGCATCTAATCTAACAATTAACTGGAATATCTTACACCCTATATGAGTTATAATGCCTATTTGAACAATTAATCAGAATATTATATCCTGTGTATTAGTTCTTTTCTTTTGGGCCTCCTTATCTCGAGAGACAATGGATACGTGCCTGGAGGTGGTCAGTGGTTTGTGAAGCAGTGCCTGGAGTGGCTATAAAGGCCAATTCTGGAGTGACAGGCTCTTCCACAGGTGCTGCAGAGAAATTTGTTTGTCGGGGCTGTTGCACAGTTGGCTCTCCCCTTGCGCCTCTGTCTTTTTTCCTGCCAACTACTAAGTCTCTTCAACTCGCCACAATTTAGCCCTGTCTTTATGGCTGCCCGCCAGCTCTGGCGAATGCTGGCAACTGACTCCCACGACTTGTGATCAATGTCACTCGATTTCATGTCGCGTTTGCAGACGTCTTTATCGTGGAGACATGGACGGCCGGTGGGTCTGATACCAGTGGCGAGCTCGCTGTACAATGTGTCTTTGGGGATCCTGCCATCTTCCATGCGGCTCACATGGCCAAGCCATCTCAAGCGCCACTGACTCAGTAGTGTGTATAAGCTGGGGGTGTTGGCCGCTTCAAGGACTTCTGTGTTGGAGATATAGTCCTGCCACCTGATGCCAAGTATTCTCCGGAGGCAGCGAAGATGGAATGAATTGATACGTCGCTCTTGGCTGGCATACTTTGTCCAGGCCTCGCTGCCGTAGAGCAAGGTACTGAGGACACAGGCCTGATACACTCGGACTTCTGTGTTCCGTGTCAGTGCGCCATTTTCCCACACTCTCTTGGCCAGTCTGGACATAGCAGTGGAAGCCTTACCCATGCGCTTGTTGATTTCTGCATCTAGAGACAGGTTACTGGTGATAGTTGAGCCTAGGTAGGTGAACTCTTGAACCACTTCCAGAGCGTGATCGCCAATATTGATGGATGGAGCATTTCTGACATCCTGCCCCATGATGTTCGTTTTCTTGAGGCTGATGGTTAGGCCAAATTCATTGCAGGCAGACGCAAACCTGTCGATGAGACTCTGCAGACACTCTTCAGTGTGAGATGTTAAAGCAGCATCGTCAGCAAAGAGGAGTTCTCTGATGAGGACTTTCCGTACTTTGGACTTCGCTCTTAGACGGGCAAGGTTGAACAACCTGCCCCCTGATCTTGTGTGGAGGAAAATTCCTTCTTCAGAGGATTTGAACGCATGTGAAAGCAGCAGGGAGAAGAAAATCCCAAAAAGTGTGGGTGCGAGAACACAGCCCTGTTTCACACCACTCAGGATAGGAAAGGGCTCTGATGAGGAGCCACCATGTTGAATTGTGCCTTTCATATTGTCATGGAATGAGGTGATGATACTTAGTAGCTTTGGTGGACATCCGATCTTTTCTAGTAGTCTGAAGAGACCACGTCTGCTGACGAGGTCAAAGGCTTTGGTGAGATCAATGAATGCAATGTAGAGGGGCATCTGTTGTTCATGGCATTTCTCCTGTATCTGACGAAGGGAGAACAGCATGTCAATGGTCGATCTCTCTGCACGAAAGCCACACTGTGCCTCAGGGTAGACGCGCTCGGCCAGCTTCTGGAGCCTGTTCAGAGCGACTCGAGCAAAGACTTTCCCCACTATGCTGAGCAGGGAGATTCCACGGTAGTTGTTGCAGTCACCGCGGTCACCTTTGTTTTTATAGAGGGTGATGATGTTGGCATCGCGCATGTCCTGGGGTACTGCTCCCTCGTCCCAGCACAGGCATAGCAGTTCATGTAGTGCTGAGAGTATAGCAGGCTTGGCACTCTTGATTATTTCAGGGGCAATGCTGTCCTTCCCAGGGGCTTTTCCGCTGGCTAGGGAATCAATGGCATCACTGAGTTCCGATTTGGTTGGCTGTATGTCCAGCTCATCCATGACTGGTAGAGGCTGGGCTGCATTGAGGGCAGTCTCAGTGACAGCATTCTCCCTGGAGTACAGTTCTAGGTAGTGCTCAACCCAACGGTCCATCTGTTTGCGTTGGTCAGTGATTATGTCACCCGCTTTAAATTTGAGGGGGGCGATCTTCTTGATGGTTGTCCCAAGAGCTCTCTTCATGCCATCATACATTCCTCTGATGTTTCCGGTGTCTGAGGACAGCTGAATATGACTGCATAGGTGTTGCCAGTAGTCGTTTGCGCAACACCTAGCTGTTCTTTGTGCAGTACTTCTGGCTGCTTTAAGTGCTGCGGATGTTAAATCGCTGGGGGCTTTCTTGTAGTTCAACAGTGCAATGCGCTTAGCGGCTATGACAGGTTCCAGCTCTTCATTATGAGATTGAAACCAGTCTGCATTTCTCTTCGCACTTTTGCCGTAGGTAGTCAAAGCTGACTCATAGATGGTGTCTCTGATGTGGGCCCACTTGGTCTCAGCATCCCCTGTGGGAGTGTTTTGAAGGGCTGTTACAAGTGAATTTAGAAATTTTTGTAACAGCTGTGGGTGAGAAATTCTGCTCGTGTTGATGCACGGGTGGCCCTTCTGCTTGGAATGATGCAACTTCTTTGGTCTGAGTCTAACCTTGCTGCACACCAGGGAGTGGTCGGTGTCGCAGTCCGCACTGTGGAAGCTGCGTGTGATTTGAACACTGTTTAAGGCGGCTCGCCTTGTGACAATGAGGTCTTGCTGGTGCCAACGACGTGATCTTGGGTGCCTCCATGAAACCTGGTGACAGGGTTTAGTGTGAAAGAACGAGTTGGTGATGCAGAGGTGATGATAGGTACACAACTCAAGCAGTCTCTGCCCGTTCTCATTCATCCTTCCAACGCCATAGCGCCCAAGGCAGGAGGGCCATGAGTCATGGCCGGCCCCAACCCTGGCGTTAAAGTCCCCCAGCAGGAATAGGTGTTCGGTGTTGGGGATGCTGCTAATGATGTTATGGAGTTGTTCATAGAACTGGTCTTCAGCTTCATGTGGGGAGCAGGGTGTTGGAGCATAGATGCTGAGTAGGTGTACTGGACCAGAGGTGGTGAGCAGTCGGATGGACAGTATGCGTTCCGAGCCATTTGAGGGAGGCTCTATCATGCTGAGCAAGGAGTTTCTGATGGCGAAGCCCACTCCATGCTGTCTTGGTTCTTCAGGATTCCTGCCCTGCCAGAAGAAGGTGTAGTCTTGCTCTACCAGAGAGCCACTCGCGGGGAGGCGAGTCTCCTGAAGTGCTGCAATGTCCACATTGAATCTACTGAGCTCGTTGTTAATGATGGCGGTCTTCCGAGAATCGTTGATTTGTGTAAGGTCTTCCGACAGGCCAGGACACATAGTTCTGACGTTCCAGCTTGCAAAGCGAAGGGCTGGTACCTTCTTTCCTTTTTTCATGTTGTTTGGTGCGGTGTATCATTCCACCGCTAGTGATAGCATCTAATCTAACAACCAACTGGAATATTTTACACTCTATATGAGTTATCATGCCTAATTTAACAATTAATCAGAATATTATAGCCTGTGTATTAGTAATGGCATTTAATCTAACAAGTAACTGGAACAATTTATGCTCTATATTTGTTGTCTTGCCCATTGGAGAATTAACCAGATTATATGCTGTGTAATGGTGACTGCATGTTGTTTAACAATTTGCTGGCATGTTTTACACTCTATATTAAACTGTCTATGTTGGAGGCTGTAGAGAGAAGATTTCCAGCGGAGATGAGGTCAGTGACAGTCCTGTGGATAGTAGCTTAATGTTCCGTGGTGGGGTCATGGTCCGGGGGAAATAGGAAGAAGTGTCTGGAAGTTGGCGCTGAGTCTCTGCAAGGTAGAGGTCGGTCCACTGGACAAGAACAGCTCCACCCTTATCTGCAGGTTTGGTGACAATGTCGGGGTTAGACCTGAGTGAACGGAGAGCAGCAAATTCAGAGCAGGGGCAGGTTAGAATGAGTGAGGGAGGCAGAGAAATTAAGATGGCCGATGTCTCGCTGACAGTTTTCAATGAAATATAAAGAGCAGGTAAGAGGCCAGAGGGAAGGGTCTAGGTAGAAGGAGCATGCTGAAGGCGGGTGAATGGGTCTGCTCTTAGGGGGGAGGATTCCTTGTCAAAGAAGTGAGCACGGAGGTGAAGGCAGTGGAAGAAGAGCTCAATGTCAAGTGAAGCATGGAATTCATTGCGGTGGGGGTGTAAGGTGATTAAACTGAGGCCTTTGCTGAGTACTGAAAGTTCAGCGCCAGAGACGGGAAGGTCAGGGTATAGTGAATACATGGCAAGGGGTCAGATCAGAAGGAGTGGGGTCAGAGAGAAGTGAAAGGAAAGGAGGATTTGCAGGGACATTCGTCCCCATCAGCTGCTGTAACTTGCGTTCCTTAGCACATGAAAGGAAGAAAAAATTATTTTTGTTAAGGCATCGGATAAGACGAAGGATGAAATGAAACTGTGGAGTAAAACAGCTTTGAGATAAGGTGAGGCGGAGCTTCTGGAGAGAGAGGTCCACTGTGTCCATGTGATGGTGCACGGCACTGAGTGTGGATCTCAGGTTGCGGCAAGGACAGCTGTCCGAGGAATGTTGTATTTCCCAGAGATGCTGGTGGATTCAAAAAACGAAGGATGAAACCTCAGTTGCAATCCACATGGATGAAGTCGGAGCCGGAGACAGGTACTGAGGAAGGACATGTGGCTGTAAAACATGTTTTGGCAGACACTTTATCAACAGCAGGACGGAAATGGAAAGCAATGAAGGTGAACAAGGTAAAAGAGACAAACGAAAATCCCTTTGGAGAGAAGAGCAGAACTTCTTCAAGGTCGGCATTCCTGGAAGAGATGTGGCAGTGAATTAAACACTAAAATAACAGCAAAATAAAGCAGATGCTGGAAATCTGAAATAATAACATGAAATGCTGCAAATACTCAGCAGGTCTGACAGCATCTGTGGAGAGAAATGAAGAGTTTACGTTTCAGGTCAGTGACCCTTCTTCAGAACTGGCAGATATTAGAAATGTAAAAGGAGCCCTTTCCTATCCTGAGTGGTGTGAAACAGGGCTGTGTTCTCGCACCCACACTTTTTGGGATTTTCTTCTCCCTGCTGCTTTCACATGCGTTCAAATCCTCTGAAGAAGGAATTTTCCTCCACACAAGATCAGGGGGCAGGTTATTCAACCTTGCCTGTCTAAGAGCGAAGTCCAAAGTACGGAAAGTCCTCATCAGAGAACTCCTCTTTGCTGACGATGCTGCTTTAACATCTCACACTGAAGAATGCCTGCAAAGTCTCATCGACAGGTTTGCGTCTGCCTGCAATGAATTTGGCCGAACCATCAGCCTCAAGAAAACGAACATCATGGGGCAGGATGTCAGAAATGCTCCATCCATCAATATTGGCGACCACGCTCTGGAAGTGGTTCAAGAGTTCACCTACCTAGGCTCAACTATCACCAGTAACCTGTCTCTAGATGCAGAAATCAACAAGCGCATGGGTAAGGCTTCCACTGCTATGTCCAGACTGGCCAAGAGAGTGTGGGAAAATGGCGCACTGACACGGAACACAAAAGTCCGAGTGTATCAGGCCTGTGTCCTCATAACCTTGCTCTACGGCAGCGAGGCCTGGACAACGTATGCCAGCCAAGAGCGACGCCTCAATTCATTCCATCTTCGCTGCCTTCGGAGAATACTTGGCATCAGGTGGCAGGACTATATCTCCAACACAGAAGTCCTTGAAGCGGCCAACACCCCCAGCTTATACACACTACTGAGTCAGCGGCGCTTGAGATGGCTTGGCCATGTGAGCCGCATGGAAGATGGCAGGATCCCCAAAGACACATTGTACAGCTAGCTCGCCACTGGTATCAGACCCACCGGCCGTCCATGTCTCCGTTATAAAGACGTCTGCAAACGTGACATGAAATCGTGTGACATTGATCACAAGTCGTGGGAGTCAGTTGCCAGCATTCGCCAGAGCTGGCGGGCAGCCATAAAGACAGGGCTAAATTGTGGCGAGTCGAAGAGACTTAGTAGTTGGCAGGAAAAAAGACAGAGGCGCAAGGGGAGAGCCAACTGTGCAACAGCCCCAACAAACAAATTTCTCTGCAGCACCTGTGGAAGAGCCTGTCACTCCAGAATTGGCCTTTATAGCCACTCCAGGCGCTGCTTCACAAACCACTGACCACCTCCAGGCGCGTATCCATTGTCTCTCGAGATAAGGAGGCCCAAAAGAAAAGAAAAGGTTTCAAGCAAGTAAAGAGGGGGTAGGGCAAGAGATAACAAAGGAGAAGGTGTTGATAGGACAGGGTCAGATAATAACAGACGATATTGTCATGGAACAAAGGCAAACGCTATGTTAACGAAAGACAAAGCATGAGGCCAGAGAGGGTGAGAATTGACTGCAAAGCAGAAAGTACTAAAAGCACTAACATTAAAAAAATTAAAAAGTAGGTAAGCACAGGAAAGAAACTGAAAAATCTGAAATAAATAACCAAATAAAGAAGGAAAAAAGAAAAATAAGAAAAAATATCTAAACACAAAAAGTGTGGTGGGGTTGCTGTGTGGTGGTCATGCTCTGAAATGATTGAACTCAATGTTCAGTCCCGCAGGCTGTTGTGTGCTTAATCGCTAAATGAGATGTTGTTCCATGAGCTTGTGTTGATGTTCGCTGGAACACTGCAGCCATCTGAGGACAGAGATGTGAGCATGAAAGCAGGGTTGAAATGGCCAGAAACCGGCAGCTCGGCATCATGCTTACGGACCGAGCGGAGGTGATCACCATGTCGAGCTGGTAGTGTGAATATGGGTCAACCAGCCTAGGAAGTTGATTGGCATGCCGAGCTGGTACAGTGTGAATATGGGTCAACCAGCCCCGGATACTGATCAGCACGCCGAGCTGGTACAGTGTGAATATGGATCAACCAGCCACGGATACTGATCACCATGCTGAGCTGGTACAGTGTGAATATGGGTCAACCAGCCCCGGATTCTGATCACCATGATCAGCTGGCACAGTGTGAATATGGGTCAACCAGCCCCGGATACTGATCACTATGCCGAGCTGGTACACTGTGAATATGGGTCAAACAGCCCCGGATACTGAACAACATGCCTAGCTGGTACAGTGTGAACATGGGTCAACCAGCCCAGGATACCGATCGCCATGCTGAGCTGGTACAGTCCGAATATGGGTCAACCAACCCAGTTTATATATTGCCATGCTGAACTGGTACAGTGTGAATACGGGTTAACCAGCCGAGCGCACTGATCACCATGACGAGCTGGTACAGTGTGAATATGGATCAACCAGCCACGGATACTGATCACAATGCCGAGCTGGTACAGTGTGAATATGGGTCAACCAGCCCCGGATACTGATCACCATGCCGAGCTGGTACAGTGTGAATATGGGTCAACCAGCCCCGGATTCTGATCACCATGATCAGCTGGTACAGTGTGGATATGGGTCAACCAGCCCCGGATACTGATCACTATGCCGAGCTGGTACACTGTGAATATGGGTCAAACAGCCCCGGATACTGAACAACATGCCTAGCTGGTACAGTGTGAACATGGGTCAACCAGCCCAGGATACCGATCGCCATGCTGAGCTGGTACAGTCCGAATATGGGTCAACCAACCCAGTTTATATATTGCCATGCTGAACTGGTACAGTGTGAATACGGGTTAACCAGCCGAGCGCACTGATCACCATGCCGAGCTGGTACAGTGTGAATATAGGTCAACAATCCCAGGATACTGATCGCCATGCCGAACTGCTACAGTGAGAACATGGGTCTCCCAGCCCAGGACACGAATCACCATGCCGAGCTGGTACAGTGTGTATATGGGACACCCAGCCTAGGATACTGATTTCCATGTCCAGCCAGTTCAGTCCGAAACAGGTCAACCAACCCAGTTTACAGATCGCCATGCCGAGCTGGTACAGTGTGCATATGGGTCAACCAGCCCAGGATACTGATCACTATGCCGAGCTGGTACAGTGTGAATATGGCTTACCAGCCCAGGATACTGATCGCCATGCGGAGCTGGTATAGTGCGAATAAGCATCAATCAGCCCAACACATCGCATTGATTTATGAACAAAGTTACCTCACCTCCTTTCCCTTTTTGCCTTTTTTATCCAGAATATCAGATGCATTGAGTTTCGTGTTCCCAGTCTTGGTCATTCTGCAACCTTGTCTCTGTAGTTGCTATCAAATCATATTCATTTATTTCTATTTGTGCGGTCAAATCAGCTATCTTGTTATAAATGCTGCGTCCATTCAGATAAAGAACTTATCTTAGACTTTTTACCATTGTTACTCATTTTGGTTCTAATTTCTGCTGCAGTATTCTGCTTATATTTTCTGCCCCTTCCTGTCACACTTTGGTTACTGTTCGCCTCTTCACTACCCTGCATCTCTGATCTCTCGTTTCCTTTTGATTTTTTATAAACTTCCCTTCAATTGTACCCTCCCCCCTCTAATTAGTTCAAAGTCCTATCTACAACCCCAGTTATACGATTCGGCCGGTCACTGGTCCCAGCTTGGTTCAAATGAGGGTCGTCCCAAAGGAACACCTCTCTCCTTCCTCAGCACTGATGCCAGTGCCCCATGAATCGGAATCCATTTCTCCCACACCAATCTTTGAACCACGCATTTACCTCCCTAATCTTATTTACCCTACGCCAATTTGCACGTTGCTGAGGTCGCAATGCCGAGATTATTACCTTTGTGGTTCTGCTTTTTAATTTAGCCCCGAGCTGCTATCGTCCCTCAGCGGAACCTCTTTCCAAGTCCTACCTATGTCATTGGTACCTACGTGGACCACGGCAACTGGAACCTTCCACTCCCACTTCAAGTTCCTCTCTTGCCCAGAAGAGATCTCGTTAACCTTGGCACCAGGTAGGCAACACAGCCTTCCGGACTCCCTGTCTTTGCTGCAAAGAACAGTATCTATTCCCCAAACTATGCGATTCTCTATTGCTATTACATTTCTTTTCTGCCCTCACTTGAATGGCACTCTGACCCACGGTGCTGCGTCAGGGTTGAGGGAATTAAGTGTTGCAGATCACAGGGACATAGATCAGAGAGAGTAAAGGGGGCAGGTTTCATTTAATCACACCTGCTTCCATATTAACATAAAACTTAACTCTTTTACTCTCTCCAATCCTCATTTTCCCTGGTTCTGTATTTGTTAAAAGTAGTTAATCTCTATCATTAAATATTTAACGTCTTACATCGGTAGTGGCAAATTATTGGAGAGGATTCCGAGAGACAGGATTTATGATTATTTGGAAAAGCATAGTTAGATTAGTGACAGTCAGCTTGGCTTTGTGAGGGGCAGGTCATTGCTCACAAGCCTTATTGAATTCTTTGAAGATGTGACAAAACACGTTGATGAAGGAAGAGCAGTGGATGTGGTGTATATGGATTTTAGTAAGGCGTTTGATAAGGCTCCCCATGGTAGGTTCATTCAGAAAGTAAGGAGGCATGGGATTCGGGGAAAGTTGGCTGTCTGGATACAGAATTGGCTGGCCCATAGAAGACAGAGGGTGGTAGAAGATGGAAAGTATTCAGCCTGGAGCTCGGTGACCAGTGGTGTTCCGCAGAGATTTGCTCTGGGACCTCTGCTCTTTGTGATTTTTATAAATGACTTGGATGAGGAAGTGGAAGGCTGGGTTAGCAAGTTTGCCGATGATACGAAGATTACTGGAGTTTTGGATAGTGTAAAAGGCTGTTGTAGGTTGCAACGGGACATTCACCAGGATGCAGAGCTGGGCTGAGAAGTGCAGATGGAGTTCAACCTGAAAAAGTGTGAAGTGATTCATTTTGGAAGGTCGAATTTGAATGCAGAATGCAGGCTTAAAGACAGGATTCTTGGTAGTGTGGAGGAACAGAGGGATCTTGGGGTCCATGTCCATAGATCAGTCAAAGTTGCCACCCAAGTTGATAGGGCTGTTAAGAAAGAGTATGGTGTGTTGACTTTCATTAACAGGGGGATTGAGTTTAAGACCTGAGAGGTTATGCTGCAGCACTATAAAGCCCTTGTTAGACCACACTTGGAATATTGTGTTCAGTTCTGGTCGCCTCATTATAGGAAGGATGTGGAAGCTTTAGACAGGGTGCAGAGGAGATTTACCAGGATGCTGCCTGGACTGGAGGGCATGTTTAACGAAGAAAGGTTGAGCGAGCTCGGGTTTTTCTCATTGGAGCGAAGAAGGATGAGAGGTGACTTGATAGAGTGTTACAAGATGATGAGAGGCATAGATAGAGTGGATAGCCAGAGACTTATTTCCAGGGCGGAAAGGGCAATCACCAGGGGGCATAATTTTAAGCTGATTGGAGGAAGGTTTCGGGGAGATTTCAGAGGTAGGTTCCTTACACAGAGAATGATGGGTGCGTGGAATGCATAGCCAGCGGTGGTAGTAGAATCAGATACGTTAGGGGCATTTAAGCGACTCTTAGATAGGTACATGGATGATCGTAGTATGAAGGGTATGTAGGCAGTTTGATCCTGGAGTAGGTTAAAGGTTCGGCACAACATCGTGGGCCGAAGGGCCTGTACCGTGCTGTACTGTTCTATGTTCTATGTTCAATGTTCTATTTCTGAAGAAATCGCATGAACATGCAAACCTAGTTCTGTGTCTCTCTCCACAGATGATACCTGACCTGTGAAGTGTTTCCAGCATTATATGTTTTCAATTCTAATAATGTCGCCCTCTGCTGGTGGATACGGGTGTTTCGGTAAGCCTCCCAATCAGAAAACTCACAATCTGCTGGAGAGTAGTGCACGGTATAGTCTTCCCCTGACTGAGTAACAATTGCACTCCAGTGATGACTAACTGAAATATTAATCATTAAAGTGCAAAAACACATTAATTTCTGATCAGATTCTCCGACTGACCCGCCATACGCTAAGGGAGTGTAGCACATTAAAACCACATTGTATTGTATCTCGGAATTGGTGCATATTTAGCACTTGAACCATAATATAGGAATTAATATTGACAAAGGCACACATTCCAATTAAAACATGAAATAAATGTTTTTTAATTTTATGTTATTTCCATTGCACATCAACACTTACACGATAAACTGCAGTAATTTGTCCACATCGAGTATATCGCGGTGCAGGAAACAGTTACAATAAATGCAGATAAAAGAGACAGACCATTTATTTGTGGCCTGACGTATTCTAAACCTTCTTTAATAAGATATGAATATAAGAAGCGGTTACAGAACGAACTTCGTATAAACTCTTTTTGAATAAGCAATGATTTTAATCTCTGTGGCAATGTTGGCAATTACATGCGGAGTATTATATCTCAGTATTTGTACAGACAGAGAAATGATCCGAAATCAATTCTCTTTTGTATTTTAATTAAACGGAACACACACACTTTCAGACAAAATGTGGAGAAAAGCCAAATCTAGTTATTTCAACACCAAGTAATCTGGTGATTGATGAAGATAAAGTGATGTTTCAATCGTGAAGTGAAGCACATCCAGCATGTTCACACTGTTGGAAAAGTTCATGCCATTCTTTCAGAATATTTACACAGAATATTTTCCACCAGTCTGTGGTCCACCTTCAGACATCATTTGTCGGAGTTGAGGCTGACTTTTAGCTGAAAGGACAACAGACACGACTTGAGAGGGTTACAACAATGCAAACCATCAAACAAACACATCAAATACTGTATATGATCTCCTAGGAATATTCCTGTTTCTATAAGCCTCCTATTTCAAGATTAACTACACAGAATGTTCTCTCTGATACTTTAGAATTACTGACTGTTGAAAACACCACTGATTATCACATTACTATCAGAACCAGCCGGGACTGTACACATGGAACAAATCATACAGCATTGCTCTTACTGGGTTGATGTCGTCATAAAATGCTTAACCAGACAGTCACTGCCCATCGTTGGTGGAATGTCTGCTATTGTGTACCTATCACAGTGAACATCCTCATTGTCTTCAAGATTGGAGGGAACCAGTAAAGCTGGTTCAGTGCGGGTCTGAGAGCTGTATACTGTGGAGAGAAAGATGATAGATAAATGATTGGACTAAAAGCGAGTTCAGTGCAGGTCTGAGAGCTGTATACTGTGGGGAGAAGGATTATGTATTAATGATGGAACTGAAATCGAGTTCAGTTCGGGTCGTCTATCTAAGTGTCAATGAGGTGATGGGGACTGGAATTTGAATGTTTTTCAGCTCCATTCACCGTGTTGTTATTTTCCCGCTGGATGATAGCAGCTGAAGTGGATCTTCTGAGCCTGAATCAGGGTGTTCAGATTGAGCACTTGAAGGATTTCCAGTGGGAGTATTAATAAGAGAGATATT
Source organism: Heterodontus francisci (assembly GCF_036365525.1). Classification (NCBI taxonomy): domain Eukaryota; kingdom Metazoa; phylum Chordata; class Chondrichthyes; order Heterodontiformes; family Heterodontidae; genus Heterodontus; species Heterodontus francisci. Next base: position 349,825 of record NW_027141158.1, on the reverse strand, counting down.
ACAAAAGGAATAACATCAGGAAGTATTTTTAAAATTAAGTCAAGCATTAATTAGATAAATTTCATTTCATCACAACATGAATTTAAATCAACCAGCGGTCTATGAAAACACCGATTGGAATGAAAGTCAAAGTAGTGACAGAGAGCTGGTGACTGTGGGAGTTTAACTCACCGAGAGTGGAGAGATCACCGCTGGCACTTGTCAGTGTGAAGAGATCATCAGGACCACTGTCCAGCAACAAGTGACCATCCTGAGTGTCAATGGCTCCAGTCTGAACATCATCATAATCACCCGGAAGCAGTCCTGAGAGGAAATAATGATTTTCACAAAAATCACATGGTAAAACTGAATATTTAGAATGATATCATTAGACGTCAATCTACCCGGGCCTGCCAAGTTTGACTGTGATGTTCAGTTGTAGTGAGATTAGAGGCTGGAGAATGGTAGGACCATGTCGTGTCACGGTAGTTGAGTCTCCATAGACCCATGCTATTCTAATCGCAGCCATTAATCGATTGTAAGACAGGAGCACTGTAGGACATTGGATGGGAGGACTGACAACTGGTGTGTTTGTTAGATGGCAGCACTCAGAGCAAGGGTGGCGCTCAGGTTTTCTCATGCCACCCTGGAAGTGATTCTCCAGGCTGCAAGGTCAAGGAGGGAAGTGCTTTTCCCATTGGGATGGCTGAAGGAGGCCGGCTAGGCAGGCAGAGAGGGCCTGGCAGGAGACTGATGTGGAGGTGAGCAGACGTGAGGTGGTCCCATGTAGGAGGCTTCAGTGCAGGAACAGGATCAATGCCCGGATGTAGTATGGCAAGGTGAGTGCAGTGCCTAACATTAAGCTCACAGTCTTAAATGTCACAAAAGATGAAAATGTAATTGCAGGATGGGTGCCCCCACTCATTGGTTCAGATCCTCCTCCATCATAGTGCACAGCTCAGTGACCGCCTCCCTGGAGAGGCACAATCTTCAGTGACACTGCTGCTCTGTCATTTGCAGGAATCAGAGCCTCTGATGGTAAACCCTCTCTGGTGGGTAGCATATTCTTCACTCAAGAAGCTGCTTGCGTGCGACTGTGCGCCCTATTCATCCACACTCTCTTCCAGCCTCATGATTCTTGTCACTCTCAAAGAGACCTCAAAACAGGAGTGGCTGACACCAATTGTAAATTGCTGCACTCACTGCTCAAGGTCTCCATTCTTTTTACTTTGTATAAGTATGTTGCCATTCGGAGTGGATGCTCATCCTGAATACCTCTGTTGTGATCGCCAAGATTGGTCAGCCTCCAGATTGCCAATATCGTGAGTCAGTATCGCTCTCCAGTACCACATGCTTTTCACAGCCAAAACTGACCTTCCCCTTGCTTACAGATGGTGAATCTGTGAAAACTGTTGTTTATTTAGATATACAGCACTGAAACAGGCCCTTCTGCCTATCAACCTGCAAGTCTTTTGGCTGTGGGAAGAAACCGGAGCACCCGGAGGAAATCCACGCAGACACAGGGAGAACTAGCAAACTCCACACAGGCAGTACCCAGAATTGAACCCGGAGTGCTGGGGTGTGAGGGTGCGGTGCTAACCACTGCGCCCCTGTGCCGCCCTTTTGACGCATCTTCACTAAATTGTTAATAGCGTGGTAAATTGCCATGCATTTCCTGTTTAAGAGGCTCAGTTACCTGCCCAGAGCCTTAAACTGCAGCCTCCACCCACCAGCTCTGCCGACACAGGGAACATCACCAAACAGTGTAAAGACGTCGAGCTTCCTTTGCACCGCTATCCAGCAGCATTTTCCCTTGCAGTCTGTGGTCACTGTGTGAGAAAATTCTGGCCTCCCTTTTAAAGTCACATGTATCCCATTGAATCACCTATCCAACATGCACACAAATTTCGCATTTCACCGCCCAGACAACAGTGTCAGAAAACATCATGAACTGAAAGTTTCATTCCATTATACGACTGGGTTAAATCGACATGATTTTGAGAAATCCAAATTATTTCTCAATTTTTAAAACTAAAATCAGTCAGCAAATCTCCATGTCTTCAGCAGCATCATTTTACAGCGAGTGAGTTCTGATATATTTCATTGTTAATTTTAGATAGCAGATTGCGTTATGGATTAAAAAACGTGATGGCAACAAGTAAAACTGCACCCACCCTCAATACTGGAGGAGTTCCCTTCAGGAATTTCTGATCCAGGATCCGTGTAACCCAAACTGTGACTGGTGTAATATTCAATCTGATTGAGGGACTCAATGGAATCAGCAACTGTTAAACACAAACATGGATGGTTATTGGAGAGATTAATTGTGACGTTCGAGTAAATAACATAATACCGTCCTCATCTGGAGACAATGTCCTGGGCTTTGTTTCTGACACGATTGTGGAACATTCATCACAAAGACTGCAGTGGTTCAAGAGCAACTAGGGATGGAGCATAAATGTTGGCTCATACAGACAGCAGTTAAAACAATAAACAGTACAGCTGGTGGGTTAGATTTCAGACATCAGAGCAGAGACAATAGTGTAAAACATAGTCGGTCAGCACAGTTTCTACATCTAGATCCTGTCCACCCTGCCCCGTCTCTTTCCCTTTCAGAGTCTCAAACGGCCGGTGGTGGCTCCAAAACCGAACCCCACCCCAGATAATGGGGCAGGAAAGAGAGCAAGGAGGCTAATAACGGATTTGTTCTAAGAGTCATAGAGTCAAAAAGCACAGAAATAGGCCCTTTGGCCCACGGCATCCATGCCGACCATAATGCCGATCTATCCTAATCCCACCTGCTTGCATTAATTCCATATCCCTTTATGCCTTGCTCATTCAAGTGCCTGTCCAGATGCCTCTTAAATGTTGCTACTGTTACACCCTCCACCACCTCCGCAGGCAGTTCATTCCAGAAAGCCACTATTCTTTGAGTGAAAAATTTACCCATTTTATCTCCTTTCAACCTCCTCCCTCTCACCTTAAATCGATGCCCTCTGGTTTTTGTCACCATTAACATGGGAAACAGACTCTGGCTATCTACCTTATCTATGCCTCTCATAATTTTATATACCTCTGTCATGCCCCGTCACAGCCTCCTTCGCTCCAGGGAAAGCAGACCCAGCCTATCCAATCTCTCTTTATACCTCAAGCCCTCCAAACCAGGTAACATCCTTCTGAATCTTTTCTGCACCCTCTCGAGCTTAATCACATCTTTCCTGTCGTGCAGCGAACAGAACTGCACACAGTACAAACCAATGATATGTACAACTGTAAAATTACATCGCAACTCTTGTACTCAATGCCTCGGTTAATGTCGGCAAGCATGCCATACGCCTTCTTCACCAGCCTGCCTACCAGTGTTGCCACTTTCAGGGAACTATGTACATGCACACCAAGGTCTCTCTGCTCAACAACACTCCCCAGGGCACTGCCATTACCTATATATGGCCTGCCCTGGTTTAACTTCCCAAAATGCACCTCTTTGCAATTGTCTGCATTAATTTCCATTTGCCAATCTTTTCCTTGCCCACTTCTCCAGTTGATCTATATCCTGCTGTAACCTTAGACAACCTTCTTCACTGTCCACTATACCACCAATTTTTGTGTCATCTGCAAACTTACTAATCTTCCCCCGGACATTCTCATCCAAGTCATGAATATATATAACGAACAACAGAGGGTCCAGCACCGATCCTTGCGGCACACCCCTGGTCACCAGCCTCCAATCTGATAAACAAATCACTGCCACTACCCTCTGCCTCCAATCACCAAGCCAATTTTGTATTCAATTGGCTACCTCACCCTGGACCCCATGTGTTTGAACCTTCCCGATCAACCTACCATGCAGGACCTTGTCAAAGGCCTTGCTAAAGTCCATGCAGACAACGTCCATCGCCCTGCCCTCGTCAATCTCTTGGTCACCTCCTCAAAAACCTCAATCAAATTCATGAGACATGATTTCCCACGCACAAAGCCATTCTGACTGGCCCGAATGAGACCATGCCTTTCCAGATGCATATAAATCCTGTCTCTCAGAATCCCTTCCAATAACTTTCCCACCACTGATGTAAGGCTCACCAGCCTGCAGTTCGCTGGCATATTCCTGCTTCCGCTCTTAAATAAATGCACACATTAGCGATCCTCCTGTCTTCTGGTACCTCACCTGTGGCTAACGATGATACTAAAATTTCTGCCAGGGCCCCAGCAACATCCTGCCTTGCTTCCTATAGCATCCTAGGATACACCTGGTCAGACCCTGGAGATTTATCCACCTTAATGAGCTTTGAAACCTCCAAAACCTTCTCCTTTTTAATGTTGATGCGCTTCAGGATATCGGTGTTTCCTCTCTTGAACTCACTACCTTCCATGACCTTCTGCACGGTAAACACAGACGAAACGTATTCATTTAAGACCTTGCCCACTTTCCGTAGCTCCATACATCAATTGCCACATTGATCCTTAAGGGGACCCACTCTCTCCCGAGTTACCATTTTATTCTCAATATACTTGTCGAATCTTTTACGATTCTCCTTTATCTAATCAGCCAGGGAAATCATCTTTGTGTGTTTTGTTGTAACCTGAGTGATTTATATCAATGGTCAAATTGCCCTCCAAATATATCTCAGGACAGAACTTATATAGGTTTGGCAGTGTTGCTGCCCCAGTATCAAGGTGCAGAGTTTGCAGATTTCATGTTAAACTTCAGAATACAAATTGTTAGAATAAGTATTTTCTAGAAACCACCAAGTTCAGGTCAGGAGTTCCTGATGAGAACGTGTTTCTGACCCAGAAATCCAGTCACATAGAGAAATAAAATTTGAGTCAATGTGACTGTCTCCTCCTGAGAGCAGTGACTATTTATGGTCTAGTTTAAATGGAATAAAAACTTTGCATACGAATATATTGTGTGATTGGTGGATGGTATTGTGCACTGGAACTCCTGTCTCCTCATCCCCAAAGAAACTGAATCCTGGTCAGGTACCAGAATCCAGTTGAGTGAAATGTAATAACTGAGGCCCACAGGAATGCTCTAGGCCTGGGTCATGGCCTGGACTACTTCAAAAGATAAATTGCAGCCCAAATTACAAACAAACAGAAATCACGTTATTTAAGCAGTAACGACGAGTGGGAATCTTCCCAAACCCATTGCTCTTCTTAGTTTACACACAGATATAGGCACACTCGCACTGTGATAGGACTCCTTCACATGGGGATAGCGAGCGGATTTCTGACAGTGTTCAGTCAGTAAACTGACCATTAAAATGCGATGTTTAAGTGGAAGTGACATTTGTCTCGTGAAAATTCGGTATGAAATGAAAAGCACAGACCTGAACGTTGGACCTGATAGGAATCCTTGCCAGGTGGAACATTCCCAATCTCTTCATAAATTGCTTGGTACAAACCAGCCGGTGAACCCTTGCCGCTAGTGACAGAACCTGTCAGATGGAGGGTCGGGAGATTAAAGTTTAGTTGCAACCCACGAGCGTTTAACAGTAAATTATCTGCGAACACATCCAAATCGCAGATATAGTGACAGTAAAGAGACAATGCCAGGTATTGTGAATGTGGAGTAGTTTTGTTGTGCGTATTTTTGTTTATGTCTATGTGTCTATTTTTCCACATACTCATATGTTGACCTGCAGCAGACTGGGGAGAAACGTGTTCACTGAGGAAAAGTTCAATCAAGTTTGTTAGAAACGATCTCCCTCTGACAAAGCCATGCTGACTATCGCTGATTCATGCCTGCCTCTCCATGTAGAGATTAATCCTGTTCCTCCGGATTTTTTCCAATAGTTTCCCTACTGCTGATGTTAGATTCACTGGCCAGCAATTACCTGGTATATCCCTGCTACCCCTCTTGAATAATGGTACCACATTCACTGTCCTTCAGTCCTCTGGTACATCTCCTGTGACCAGATAGGATTTGAAAATGTGTGCCAAATCCCCTGTTATCTCATCCCTTGTCTCACATAGCTGCCGTTTCACATCTCAACTGGGTCTGGAGATTTATCCAGTTTGAGCCCACTAAAATAGCTAATACTTCCTACCTTTCAATGCTAATTTGTTCAAGGACATCAGAATCACCCTCCCTGATCTTCTCACCGACATCGTCCCTCTTCATGGGGAACACAGATGAAAAGTAATCTTTTAAAACCTAATCTACGTCCTCTGGCTCCACACACAGATGGCCACTTTGGTCCCTAATCGGCCCGACTCCTCCTATTTCCCTTAATATACTTAAAACACGCCTTTCGGTGTCCATTATCTTGCTTGGCAGTGTTTTGCATGTCCCCTATTCGCTCTCCTAATTCATTTTGTAAGTATCCCCTACACTTTCTATACTCCTGTAGGGCCTCCAGCGTTTTCAGCGCTCTGAATCTGCCATCAGCCTCCTTATCCGAATATCTATATCCCTTGACATCCACTATATCCTTGGACTTGTTGGTCCGACCCTTCAACTTTATGGGAACATTTTGGCCCAGAGCTCTCACTACTTCCTTTTTGAAGGTAACAGACCATGGGATCCAGGGCAATTTGGTAAAGTGGATCAAAAATTGGCTTAGTGGCAGGAGGCAGAGGGTGATGGTCGAAGGTTGCTATTGCGAGTGGAAGCCAGTGACCAGTGGTGTACTACTGGAATCGATGCTGGGACCCTTGCTAATACACTGTATCTCAATGATTTAGATGTAAATATAGGAGGTATGATCAGTAAGTTCTCAGATAACAGAAAAATTGGTGGTGTCGTAAACAGTGAGGAGGAACGCCTTATATTTCAGGACGAAATAGATGGGCTGGTAAGATGGGTGGGATAGTAGCATATAGAATTTAATCCTGAGTACTGTGAGATGATGCATTTTGGGAGGACGTACAAGGCAAGGGAATATACAATGGATGGTAGGACCCGAGGGAGTTCAGAGTGTCTCAGGGACCTTGGTGGACTTGTTGTTAAATCACAGAAGGCACAGGGAGATACGGTGGTTCGGAAGGACATATGGGATACTTGCCTTTATTAGCCGAGGCATAGCATATATGAGCAGGAAGGTTATGATCAAGCTGTATAAAACGCTAGTTAGGCCACAGCTGGAGTACTGTTTACAGTTCCGGGCAACACACTATAGGAAGGATGTGATTGCACGGGAGAGGGTGCAGAGGAGATTCACCAGGATGTTGTAAGGGCTGGATTATTTCAGCTATGTCGAGAGGCTGGATAGGCTAGGGTTGTTTTCTTCAGAGCAGAAAAGGCTGAGGGGGTGCTGACTGAGGGATACAAAATTATGAAGGGCATTGATAGGACAGATAGGAAGAAACGGTTTCCATTAGCGGAGGGTTCCGTTACCGGGGGGCATGGATTTAACATTAGGGGCAGAAAGTTTAGAGGGGATTTGAGGAAAAAAAATATTCACCCAGAGGATGGTTGGAGTCTGGAACACACTGCCTGAACAGATGGTTGAGGCAGGAACCCTCACAACATTTAAGGTGTTTAGATGAGCACGCAAAACACCATAGCATACAAGGCTAAGAGCCAAGTGCTGGAAAATGAGATCAGCATAGATAGGTGCTTGATTGTTGGCACAGACACCATGGGCTAGAGGGCCTGTTTATGTGCTGTATAACTCTATTACTCGATGACTCTATGACCTGATCTCGTGCTTTTTATCATTTGTAAACTACTGCAAGTCTAGTGAGGTTACAAATCTTGATCTTATCCGCTTTAGGACTGTCTTGTTTCAGAACCTGTTCTGGTTCGGTCCTTGGCAGAGATACCAGGCCTATGCTGTCCTAGCTACAGAATCTTTCTTCATAAGAGAGAGAGAGTGCTATTTCTATAAAAACTCTATATTATTATGAATCATCATGAAAAAACATGAATAGGATGGGAATAGAGGAGTATGGTCCTCGTAAGCGCAGAAGGTTGTAATTTAGACAGGCATCAAGATCGGCCCAGGCTTGCAGGGCTGAATGACCTGTTCCTGTGCTTTACTGTTCTTTGTTCTTTGTTGTTCCAAAAGTGTTTTTTATTAAGAGTCCCATTACTTATAATAAATCAGGAGTGAGTAGGATGGGTGAAATATGACTGGAAGCGTTGTTTTGGATGCAGAAGGTCCTATACAAGTATCACCTGTCAAAATAACAGACAGACCCGGTTAGACAGCTCGTGATTGGATGCCCACAGCCAGAATCTGAAGGGATGGAACTGCTGCCCAATGGATGAAGGAAGATTAACAGTCAAATAAATAGCTTGAATGCACAGCCCTAGAATGTCAATTAAACTTCCTGATCCATTGTTACACGAAGTAAACTCTTCCAAAGTTTAATGTATTATGTGCTCTACTCTTCAGTGAATGTAGACACTTCAAATCACTCTCCCTTTTAAATGTCAGATTTTACTAATTCCGCAGCACATTGAATGGAGAAAGTCAGCAAAAAACAGAAAGAAATACAATGTATTTCCAAGAAGGCCACTTGACAGTCCACAGAAAGCTGCAGTGGACATAGAGTTTAGCAAGTATATGACACAATATCTGGGATTTTGTGTTGGATCCGCGGTAAGATATAAGCCTCACCTCTTCTGATTGACGTTTTCTGTATAATCACCATCAGTGAGATCAACACACAGATTAGCAGAACTCCGAAGAAGACCGCAACTAGGATGGAAGTAGTTTTATATCCCTGTTCTTAATGACAACAATACAGAAAGGTTTAACACAGACACAGTCTGGCTTGCATGATACAGTATTTACAGTACGTATTTAATAATTATATCCATTGCGTCTGGGCAATGAGTCGGGCTGAAGATTCCCCAGTATGTGTGTTGTACATTGCACAAGAGGAAAGTGTGAGCCAACCTAAATTACAGAGACAGTGCCCCCATGTTTCTGATGAGTACAGGGCAGTTCAGGTACAGCCAGAGACTGGGATTAGCGGAATTTCAAACAGACCATTTGAAATATGCGGTGAGGAAAAAAAATGTTCCGGTCAGTGAGAACGTGCTCATTGTATCTTCAGACAGTGACAACAATAGCAATTCAACGAATGCAAACCCTAACACTAGCTGGAATAGTAATAATGGTAAGTACCTGCAGATGTGGATGGGAAAGCATTTGGAGGCACATCGAGCCCTGTGGAATATATTGTACAAAACGTTCAGGAAGATGAAATTTCAGCACTTTCCATTTAAACGATAAATACTGTTCTTAATTTCCCGAATTAATGAGTCAATTTAGCCATACAAGGAACCCTAACCCCACTCTCCAAACCCTGCCACCCTCACCAGAACAAATCACACTGGCATCTTCCTTATGATCACAGTCAGATTGAGCCGGCGATGAGGAAGGACAGTCGGCCAGAGAAGATTCGCTTCCAGTGCACTTCACCTCATCCAGCCAGATAACACCGTCACCCTGGGAAAAAGTAGCCCCTATTGGCGCCAATAGAGCGTGACCACAATCCAGCTGTCTGCAGACAACATTGGCATCGGCCATGTTCCAGGAGTCATCACACACCGTGCCCCAGCTGTTATTGCACAATATCTCCACTCTCCCGGAGCAGTTGGTGTTACCTGCAAACAGGCGCAACCATTGTCCCGAATCTGTCAAAGAGAATCAATTATTATTATTGATGTAGTATAAGACAGGAGTACAAGTCAGATAGTTGGTATAATAAAGAGGAAGTAGCACCTGGTGAAAGCACACGTTTACAATCATATTCTCGAATGCAGTCCTTTGCTCTGTGGGGCTGCTCCTTAGTTACTTTTGCTTCTGTTGAGAAGAGAAACATGCTGACTGTATCAGACACAAATGTTTTAAATGACACTGGCACATTGAGAGGTTTGTTGTGTTACCTGAACAAACAATGCCAGCATCCTCCCTGTGTTCACAGTTGTGTTTACCCCACGGTTTTGTTTGACAGTGCCAAAGGAACGATTCGTGTGAAATACACTCGATTCGATCGAGCCAAATGGGTCCGGATCCTGCTCCGAATGACTGAGCGGAATAATCGATAGAACTGAGGGGACCGCACTCTAACTGTTTACAGATCACTTCTGCATCAGCTCTATCAAGTGTATCCGAGCACACTGTTCCCCAGGTGCCATTGTAGAACACTTCCACTCTCCCCTCACAGCGATGCTTCCCATTCACCAGCCGCAGCTCTTTGTGCTCTGTCAATGACACAATAAATATCCCGTTGTTTAGATTGATAACTCGTTGTATGTTTATACTGCACAACTCAACACATGCTGCACCGGTTGTGTTCACTGATTGCCGGTACGTATTTCAGAAAAGTGACAGAAATACACCGACAGCCCATAATGTAATAAAGAATAATCAACATAGATTTCGCAACAGAAGGACAAACAAGGTTATTGAATGCTTTGAAGTAATTACAGAAAGATAATGGTGATAATTCAGTCGACGCAATATGCATGTTCTTTTTTTTTCCAAAAGGCCTCTGACAAGGTAGCATATAGTCAGATCATGACTGGAGACAGAGCATTTGGAGTCAAGAGATCAGTGGAAGAATGGTAGAAAACTCGCTGCAAAGCACACTGTCATTGTTAAAGCTGGTAACCCAGAATGGCGGAAGGTGGGAAGTGGTGTTACACAGGGCTGGGATTATTGCTGCTTAATATTTACATGAAAGATTTGGATTTAGACAAGGGAGACATCATTTCAAAATTTAAGATGACAGCAATTTGGGGATTTAGTTAACACTAAGTAAGACAGACAAAATATGGGAAAACGTTAATAAGCAGGTCGAATGGGCATACAATTGCCAAATGAGTTGAATACAGATAAGTCTAAGGTGGTCAGTGTTGATAGGAAGAATAAAGAGGCCACGTACGTCTTGTAAAATAAGAGTGAAAATGATGTAGAGCAGCAAAGAGATCTCGGGATAAGAGACACTAATCACTAGTTAACTGACAGAGATCGAAGCTAGTGATCATAAATATAGGATAATCATGAATACATCTAATAAGAAATTCAGGAGAACTTTTTTATTTTTACCCAGGGAGTGGTTTGAATTTTGAATTCCGAACACATGCAATTGTTGAGGTGATTAGCAGTGATGCCTTTCAGGTAAAGCTGTATCGGTACATGACGGAAAAAGAAGTAGGTGGATATGCAAAGAGGGTTTGATGCAGTAATGTGGGGTGATACTCGTGGGCAACATAAACACCACATTGACCAGTTATGCCGAATGGCCAGATTCTGTGCTGTCCATTGCATGTCGTTCGATGGAATATCTTCCCTGTGAAGCCACGTGCACAACACTACGGAAAATGGGCACATGGAAGCACCGTTACCTGAACACATGATCCTCACATCTTCTTTATGAGAACAGTCGTGGTTACCCCACGATGCTGAGGGACATTCCCAGAGAAATGATTCGTTACCGGAACACTTCAGTTCATCCAACCAAACTGGCCCTGAGCCTGGTCCACAAGATGCAGGAAGTTCCAGGTCCAATGCCTTTCCACAGCCCAGCTGTTTGCAGACCACGTCAGCGTCCGCCAGATCCCAGGAATCATCGCAAACTGAGCCCCATGTCCCATTGTAATAAATCTCCACTCGGCCAGTACATGGGCTTCCACCGTCAGACAGCCTTAACTGCGCGTGTTCTGTTGGACAATAGTAGAGGATGATTATACTTTCAATACACATTCACCTCATCACTCAATACAACTCATTGTACCATCACCAGCTGAAAAAAGAACTAGTTAAATGTGCCTTTGACAGGTAAATAAAACTTTTCAACTGAATTGTTTACACTTACTTCTTACATTGAGTGTAAAGAACAGAAATGGTTCAGTTAACCTTCTACATCTGGCTTTGACAAGTTATGGTCTCCAGTTCCCCTTTTATGTTTTAAACATTATGTGCGTTGTTGTACAGGCATTCACTCACATAATTAACAGTCAATTTATACTCATGTACTATAACTGTATCTGTTCCTGGTCCATGTATGTTGCCCTTATTTGGTACCTTGGACGGACATTTATGTCATCTCCTATTTCCTTTATTTTGAATAACAAGTGAATTGCATTTATCTAGCGCCGTTAATGTGATAAAACATCTCAAGGCGCGATACAGGAATGATGTCAAAGAAATTTTAACATGGAACACCTAAGAATATATTTAAATCAGATGACCAAAAGCTAAGTCAAAGAGTTAGTTTTTATGGGGCGTCTTAAAGCAGGAAAGAGTGATTGACAGGCAGAGAGATTAAAGGAATTAATTCTACAGCGTATGACCTCCGCAGCTAGAGACACGGCCGAAGATGCTGTGCTATTAAACTCAGGAATGCTCAAGCAGCCGGAACTAAGAGCTGTCAGACTGGAACCGATTGCAAAGACAGGAGCTGTGAGGTCAAGAAGGGATTTGAAAATCGGGATGAGAATTTTAAAATCGCGCATTGCTGAACAATGTAGGTCAGTCAGCGCAGGGCAGATGGCTAAGTGGCACTTGGTCGAGACAGCAGATTTTGTCGAGGTTGTAACTAGGGATGCCAGCCAGGAGTGCATTAGAATCATCGAGCTTAGAGGGAACAAAGCAATCGACAATACTAGATAAAGGCAAAGTCGGGTGATGTCATGGAGGTGAAAATAGACAGTGTTAATCATGGTATGAATATGTGATAGAGAACTCACCTCGGCGGTCAAATATAATACAAAGGTCACAAGCAGTCTGGCTGAGTAGCACACTGTTGGTGTGGAAAGGAATGGAGTTCGTGGCAAGGGATGAGATGCGATGGGGACTGATGGCTTGTATCTTTTCAATTCTGAGTTTGAGGAATTTTTTGCTAATGCAGTACTGAAAGCCAGACAGGAATTCTGACAGTGTACAGGCTGTGGAGGGATCACGAGAGTTGGATGTGAGGTCGAGTTGGATACTGTGAGCTACATGTGGAAACTGAGGCTGTGTTTGCGGATGTCACTGAAAGGCAGCATGTAAATGAGAAATGAGTTGTCGAAGGATAGATCCTTTGGTGACACGATAGGCGACTTTGCAGGAGCGGGAAGAGAAGCCATTGCAGATAAATTTCTGACTATGACCATATAGATAAGACTGGAACCAGCTGGGTGTTAATGGAAAGGGCTTGGAGCAGAATTCCATGATCACTCATATCAAAAGCTGTATGCAAGTCAAGAATGATCAGCAGGCACCGGTTACATTTGTTACAATCACTTAGGAGGTCATTTGTGACTTTGGTAAGAGTTGTTTTGTTCCTGTGGTGTGGATAGAAATCTGATTTGAGAAATTAAAACATGCAACTCCATAAAAGATGAGCATGGATTTGGGTGGCGTCAACACATTCAAAGACTTTGGCGAGGTATGAACAGTTGGAGCCGGGGCAGTAATTTGCATGGACAGGTGGTCAATGGCTCCTTTTTGAGGAGAGGTTGATGACTGCTGATTTGAAGGACATGGGGCTGAGCATGAAGAGAGAGAAAGAGAGAGAGAGAGCGAGAGGGCGAGAGAGAGAGAGAGAGAGAGAATCGTTAATATTGTCAGCTAACATGGGGACCAGGAAGTGAATGTGTGTGTTCGGCAGTTTAGTAGAAATAAGGTGCAGGCAGCAATATGTGGATTTCATCAACAGCACAGGTACAGAGAGAGCGTGGGGAATTCTTGGAGAGAAACAAGAAATGCCAAATCAGGGTGATGGTATGGGGTGGGGGTGGGGAATTGATAGGAAGTTAGGTCTGGTGGGTTGGGGAAGAAAGGGAAGCAGTGGAAGGCGACTGAACTGACATTTTTGAACTTTGTAACAAAAAATCCACGAGCTCCTCTCACTTACTTTTGGATTTGAGGGTGGACGAGGCAGGGGAGTGGTTCAGGAGGAAGATTTGTGATGGAGAAGATATGCTTTGCGTTTTCTTTGCCTTCCTGGATGATATTTGACTAATGCGTGGTTTTAGTGAAGAACAGTTGGACCCGATGATGCTTTATGCAATTGATCCATTCAGTATTATATGAGCAGATAGTTCACCAGATGTCACCGTGCCTTTCTGGTTTTTTATTTGATTCTTTCAGGGGATGTGGGTGCCACTGGCAAGGCCAGAATTTGTTTAATCCACCCTACATATTTCTTTCACTTCATACTGGAGAATGTAACGTCTACAAGTTCTACCCTTGAACATCAGCCTTACAATATGCAGTATCTTCGTGTAGAACTATGTTCTAGGGTTGCGTTGATTATAAAATTATCATAAATCAATTTAATATTAATTGCATAAAAGAATCACTTACTTTTGCAAGGATGGGAATCTGCCTTTGACAATGAAGATATTTGTGTAATTTGAGAAACGTAAACCGCATGTCTGAACAGAGAATATGCAGACCTCTCTGTCCAGACAGGCTGGTGCTATTATGTTCAATGAGCAAACACAACTTGTGAGGCACATTAGCAATTGCTATTGTCTGTAAAAGATCAATGTACTAAACTACTAATTATGTCAATATATGACTATTGGACCGGACCAAAGAGGATAGAAAACAAGATCTCTCTGCAAAATACTGGACAGGATCAGGAAATGTCCTCTGGACAATTGAAATCCAGATGTGTAGACCTTCTGGTTGAGCAGCAAACCAGTATTTAAACTGGCGTGGAGAAAAATGATTGGACTAATTGCGTCAGGCACTTTGGAGAATAAAAATCAGCGATGTGACCCATCAGATAGAGAAGTAGAAGACAAGGAGAAGACACATGGCTTCTGTAGGTGGACATAAATGCTGGGTGGAGCTGAACATCTACCTAACTGAAGAACAAGATGAAATACTCCACTGTGTCCAGTGACTGAGTGTGTAATAACCATTCGGCACTGTAAACCTCTGACGTGAAACGCTGGAATACATTGATTTCCGCTGTGTCCGAAGCAAATACTTACTGTAAACAAACGGTATCAAATCTGAATCATTAACTGTCTCATATGTTGTAAGTTCCACTCTGTCATTGGTAAATAAATGTTCGTTGGAACCACCCCAAAGCATATGTCCATACTTACATTCTGCATAATGCAACATCCCTGGAACATATGCCCGCATTGACATGATGCACAATGGAACTTTCAAGCATCGAGTCTGAAACATCTGTCTACTTTTATACACAGCCTAATGAAACTTACACCAGCTCAAATCCCACACAGCTACCTCCACTTATATACTGTACAATGGAACTGATTGCAAGCTCGGCGCCGGATTTGATACCAGAGCTGAGATTCCAATTCCATATTCTATTTATCACAAGGGCGTTATCTTTTACCTCTATCATCCTTCAGCTCCATTCCTGCCTCAGCCCATCTGCTGCTGAAATGCTCACCCATGCTTTGTTGCCTGCAGAACCGACTATTTTAATGTTCTCCTGGGCCATCACCCGTCCTGCACCCTCCATAAACATCAGCTCATCCGAAGCATTGTTGCCTGTCCTACATGAAGCCTCTCTCAGGAGCGCCACTGTACTCACTGATGTAGACTGGTTTCCCTGCCACCAATGCCTCGAGTTTTCAATTATGATCTTCATGTTTAGACCCTTCATGCTCTCCCCCTGCCATCAGTATAACCTCCTCCAGCCTGAATCATTTCAAGAGCTCTGCTTTTCTCTGAATCCAGCTTCTTGTCCATCACCCACTTCCATCTCCACAACTTTCAGTCTTGCCTTTAACCATCTAACCCACCAGGTCAGAATTTCCACCCGACATATCTCTGTGTCTCCGGCTCTTCAAATCCAACCTTCTGCCAAAGAATTTAGTCACTCACTCCAACATCTCTTTGTTTGGCTCTGTGTCAGTTTTCTGTCCGATTACACTCCTGATAAACTCTTTGTAATGTAGGTGTTTACTGAAAGTTCTGTCATAAAAAGTTCTTGTTGCTTAATTGTGCCCGTGTCCTCTCTCTCTCTGCACACCACCCCCATCCAGCCCCAGATCCCCCCAGCGCCCACCATCCTCACCCCCACTACCTGAATGAAATTACTGGTTTGAGACACCCAGGAACAAATGACCTATATTACGAATTTTCTGAGCAGATTAGACATTTCACTTTTATGTTTTTGTAAAAACGGTGAAGAATTTGTTCAGGACCCCGACATCCATACTGTCAGTCAGAGACGAATTCAATGTGAATAAGCTGCAGTTCTGGAGCTGCAATTCGTTTCCTTCACATTGGACATCATTCACCCAGACGGGTCCTTCACTCTTTCCATCCTTTGAATAGTTATAACTGGCTGTCGCTTCACCGCAGCCCAGCTGTGTACAGACCACGTTGGCATCATTCAGGGTCCAGTGTCTATCCTGCAATCTCCCCCAGCTGCCGGTGTAGTAAATCTCCACTCGCCCATCACAATGGCTTGCCCGTTAGTCAGCCTCAGTGACCAATTTTCATCTACGATATGAAACACATTGAGAATGATGAAACTGAAGCAAAACATCTCATAACTTACTGCCACCAGAAACGTTATTAATTTGAATGGTTACTGTTTCTGTCATCATTGTTCAGACGGCTTGTCAGAAGATCTTCTTCACCATTACGTTTTCTCAGTAAATACATTTTAATGACATATCTTGCACTGACTAAATTGAGCAAAAAAGGTAAAATGAACTGTGGTTGAGCGTGGCAAATACCGCCTATTGATAAGTGATGAGACCGAAGGGAGGAGCAGGGGCTCTAAATGGCTCCTGACAGATGACAGTTCCTTTTCTTCCATATGGAGAGAAACAGACAAGTTTAAGTTGACTTAATGCATCCGATGAAGTCTCAAATTACCTCAAAAGCAATGAAACACTTTTGATTTGTAGTCACTAATGCTGACAGGTGACTGACACGAGGGACTGAAGGTCGTTCCCCTCTCCACATGTACTGATATTTCCTGCTCTCGCCCTGGACCTGAAAATATCATCAACGATTCTTCCAATTTCGCCTCCTCATCTTCACATGGTTCATCTTCAACTATTCCATTCCCTTCCTCAACATCACTGTCTCTGATTTTGGGGATAGGCTATTAACCAGTATAAAGAGTTACTCCAGTGACCCTCACAGTTACCTTGTCTATGATTCCACACACCCCGATTCCTCTAATGACTCTATCACATTCTTCCACTTTCTCCATCTGCATTGTATCTGTCTGGTGATGCAACCTTCCATACCAGTGCTTCCAGATATGTCTTCCTTTTTCCTCAAACAAGGACTCTCCTCACCTCATCATCCACCCACCATGGTTGATTGGGCCCTCAAGCACGTCCATTCCATTTTCCATACTTCTGCTTTCACCCTTTCCCCCCTCCCAGAACCATGATAGGATTCTGCTTCTCCTCACCTTCCATTCCACCAGCTTCCATACTCAATAGATGATCTTCCACCATTTCCACCACCTTGAATGTGATGCCACGAGCAAGCACATCTTCCCCTTTCCTCCACTTTTAACATTCTGAAGGGACCATTCGCTCTGTGGTACCCTGATGCACTCTTCAATCATTCTCAACACCCTTTCCCACAGGAGCATTCCATGAAAGCGCAGGAGATGCTGCCACGGCCCTGTTACCTCTACCTTTCTCACCATCCAAGCCTCCAAGCACCTCTTCCAAGTGAAACAGCGATTACTTGTACTTTCACTGCATTTACTGTATTGACAGATCATAATGCTGTCTCCTGTACATCGGGAGACCAAACACAGTTGAGTGATTACTTTGCAAAACACCTTTGTTCAGTCTGCAATCTTTACCTTCAGCTTCTGGTTGCCTGTCATTTTCATTCTTTATTCCACTCCCACTCTGAACTCTCCCTCCGCTTTCTCCTACACAATTCCAATGAAGGTTAATATAAGTTTGAGAAACAGCCCTTCATCTTCCCACGAGCTTCTTCACAGCGTTTGGATTCAACACTGTGTTCAGCAATTTCAGGTCTGATTCCCTCCCCCTTTTCCTTCTTTTGGGACGATATTTTGCCTTCCAATGTAGACCACCTCTATAAATGTGCTTTTTACTTGACCCGTTCCATATCTTTTTGCCTTGCATTGTCCCTTTTGCCATTTAATCTCTCCCGTCTTATTCCATATCACAGACGGTTCCTTTCGTTCTTTCCTTGTTTTCCCCTTTCATTATAAACATGTTAAATCTCTATGTTCCGATGGAAGATCCGCAAACTGAAAGATCGATACTGTTTCTCTCAACATACATGCTGCCAGATCTGCTGAATATTTCCAGCACTTACTGTTTTTATTACCTATGTTTTAAATTGTGAAACGTGGGAGAACGTTTGTGTTGAGCAATGTCCCACGTACAGTGATCTGATAACTGAACAGATAATCTGTTATATGAGGAAGCTGATTGATGGATAAATGTAATCCTGGAAACTGGGAGAATTGTAATTTACATCAAGTTTGTTAAATAATCAAAGAAATAACACATTGGTGAAATAACGAGTTACTTCACTCACTATCATTTTATTGCACTTGGTGTAATAGAAATTCAAATTTATCTCACTACTTATCTGGAAACAAGTTCACAGTGTTTTCTATTGTACAGCTGATCTTTGCAGAGAATTCCATGATAATTCATATTTTAACTGCCAACATTAATAACAGTTTCAATGCTCGAGCAACATCTCCATTCTATGGCAGTGGTGCTGAGAGCAAATTGCTGATTCTATAGCCCTTGAATAATGCCCCAGATTTACCCGGAAAGAGATATTATATGACGAGAATTACTAACAACAGGACATTGTATGTATTCAATGTTTATTGGACTGAAACTCTTGGATTCATTTGTAATTTCTAATAAACCCACAAACACGTCTTTGGATCTTAGTGTCAAAGGAAGCATGCGATCAGAAAAACTAGTGAATCAGCGACCTGTGGAAATAGTCAATGATGCTTGACAGTAGAACAGTTGGTGTATTTCAGTTCAATTGACTGAGATGACTCACCAGTACAGATGACACTGGCATCATTTTCATGTGAGCAGCTAAACTGTTCCCAGGATGAAACAGGACAATCCCACAATCGTGTCTCGTTCCCCCGACACCTGTAATTTTCCTTCCACACTGGACCGGTTCCATTTCCAAAGTGAGCTCCTCTCGGGATTGAGTTTACTGCCCCACACTGAAGGTGCTCACAGACCACGTTGGCGTCTTCCACATCAAAGTAAAGGTCACACAGCGTCCACCACTGGTCTCCATGTAGCACCTCCACCCGGCCAGAGCATCTGTTCATCCCATCAACCAATCGAGGTCCATATTTCCCTGTATTGGAAACAAATCCAGATCCAAGTAATTTATAAATCATTCTCCGCATAGAAACAGCAAAATAGAGAATGGGTAAAAAAGTTGAATCTTATCTACCACGATCATCTATCCATACTTTACACAAATTATCTATTCAAAACAATTAAAATTACCACAGCAGATCAAAAGCAAAATACTACGGATGTTGGAAATCTGAAATAAAACAGAAAATGCTGGAAATACTGAGCAGGGCTAGCAGTATCTGTGGAGAGAGCAAGAGAGTTATGTTTCAGGTTTGTGTCCTTTCATCGCAATACTTACTACAGGGCCTCGTGAAGAAGTTGGCTGAACACTCAACAATTAACAGGTCTTCTTGCAAACGCTAATCGATTGTTGGTCTCTATCTCTTTTGTCTTGGAATATAAAACTCAGAAGGATGTGATGTTTCTGTTGTATCTGTTGTCGCTTTTGGGCACCGCACTTCACAAAACCATTGGCTTTGGAGGTGGTGCAGGACAGAGTCACTAGAATGACAACAATGCTTAAAGTGTTACATTCTGAAGGCAAGTTGCATAAACTTTGTTTGTCGCAGATTGAGTTTAGAAGAAGTACAGCTTATCTAGTTGATGTGTTTAGAATGTTTAAGGGGTTTGATAGATGAGCTGTAGAAGACTAGAAGAACGAATATCAAACAAGGCCATTTAGGAGCTGCTTTTCTTTATGAGGGATGTGGGCATCTCTGGCAGATGTGGCAGTTATTGCTCAACGCTATTTGCCCTTGAAACCGTTGTCAGGCCCTTCATTTTGAAATGCACTTGTCCGCATACGGAATGTTCTTCTGCAACGCTGTAAGGTAGTTAGAGTTAAGGCAAAGTGTGCAAGCATAATTTGTACCTTTAGCTGCATCTGTTGTAAACAGAGTGGAACTTTAGAATGTGGCAATTTTTGGGTAAGACTGAACTTTAGCCTTGACATTTAGAATTTAACTTGAAATTCAAAAAAAGTTGCAAGGCAGTTCACTATTAGCAGTTAACAGTGCAAGTCAGGTTGGTAGTAAGTAATCAATCAGCAGTGATTGTCCGAATGGAGATAATTACTGTGAGCTGGAAACTGTCTCTACCGTTGCAACTTGAATGTTCCTGAAAAGACCGATGAGATTAAACTTCTGGTAAGGCACAGAGAGTAACCATTGTTCACAATGTTGATTGAATTCATTAGGAACAACGTTTGGAAATTGGAATTTGCTAAGAGTAAGAATTAGGTGCAGAGGGGGAATTTTTTTTAAATTCTTTCACAGGGGATAGGGTGTTGGCTAGGCTGGCATTTACCATCCATCCCTAATTGTCGTGGCAACGATGGTGGTAAGCCGTCTTCTTCTACCTCTGCTGTCCAAGTGCTCTCGCTCCACCCACAGAAGGGAGTTCCATGATTTTGACCCAGCGACAGGGAAGGAATGGCGATATAGTTGCAAGTCAGGATGGTTTTTGCCTTGGAGGGAAACTTGCAGGTGGTGGTGTTCCCATCCACCTGCTGTCCATGTCCTCCTAGATAGTAGAGGGCCTGGGGTTGGATGGAGGTGCTTTGATTTGTCTGTTAAGCTTGAGTAAGTGAGTGGAGTCACCGATTTAAAACAGCACCACAGCCAGAAGCATGAAAGCCTATTGAAAGAGGCAGACACCAGACAAATAGAGGGGAAAACTCATTCAGTGAAGCAATTGTTCTGTCAGAGTATGACAGGGTGTGGGTAAGTTGCAAATATGTATTATGTTAATTGGTGAGTGCTTAGTGTTTTGGCGTTAGCTAACCAGTAAAGTAGCTTTCAAGCTAAAAAGCAACTGCACATAATTTTACCTCTAAAATAAAGACAGACTAAGTTCTGGCACAGCAGTTTTTTCTCTGGATATAGGAATTTGTGGGTAACTGAACTGTCCCGAGAGAACATGTCTGTAGTAGATGTCTCCACCTAGAAACTCTCTGGCTCAGGGTCATAGAGCTGATGTGGCAATTGGAGAAAATCCAACGGGAGTAAGAGGAGTATTGGACATAAAAACAAGAAATGCTGGAATCACTCAGCAAGTCTGGCAGCATCTGTGGAAAGAGAAGCAGAGTTAACGTTTCGGGTCAGTGACCCTTCTTCGGAACTGACAAATATTAGAAAAGTCACAGATTATAAGCAAGTGAGGTGGGGGTGGGGCAAGAGATAACAAAGGAGAAGGTGTAGATTGGACCAGGCCACATAGCTGACCAAAAGGTCACGGAGCAAAGGCAAACAATATGTTAATGGTGTGTTGAAAGACAAAGTATTAGTACAGATTGTCTTTCAACACTCCATTAACATGTTGTTTGCCTTTGCTCCGTGACCTTTTGGTCAGCTATGTGGCCTGGTCCAATCTACACCTTCTCCTTTGTTATCTCTTGCCCCACCCCCACCTCACTTGCTTATAATCTGTGACTTTTCTAATATTTGTCAGTTCCGAAGAAGGGTCACTGACCCGAAACGTTAACTCTGCTTCTCTTTCCACAGATGCTGCCAGACCTGCCGAGTGATTCCAGCATTTCTTGTTTTTATTTCAGATTTCCAGCATCCGCATTATTTTGCTTTTATTATAGGAGTATTGGACAGTTTGCTGCAGATTTCAGTCACACCTTGTGGAGAGCGGTAGGATCAGAATGAGTTTGTTGCAGCTTATAGTGCACAGTAATTGAACTCCAGATGTAATGGAGAACGAGGATATGCAGAAAGTGAATCTATCCAACAGGAACAATGTACTGGCTATTTGTGAGGATAAGGATGAAGACTGTCAGAAGAACAGCCAGAATGTTGAGCATGATATATTGGGATAGGAAGCTGTTCAAAAGGAGGAGGAGTGGAGCATAATGTGATACTTTTAAGTGATTCAATAATTAGGGCATTAAGAGACCCACACAATATTTGCCCAACTTGTGCGAAGTGAGGGATATCTCAGATCAGATTGCAAGAATACAGTGGAAATATCTAGTCGTTGTGGTCCATGTAGGGGCCACCAGCATAGGAAAGAGTAGGCAAGAGGTTATTTTCAGAGAGTACCAGGAGCTGAAATATAAAAGAATATCTCAAGGATTATAATCTCTAGATTATTTTGCAAGCCGCTTGCACATTGGCATCGGAAAAGAAACGATTCAGGAGATGAACACGTAGTTGAAGGTTATGTTGTTGGAAAGAGGTGTTACATTTCATGGGACCCTGGCACCTGTACTGGGATATTAAAGAACTGTTGTGTTGGAATGCGATTCACCTGAATCCGGTTGGGATCAGGGTCCTAGAATAAAGGATAAATAGGGTTGTTACAGGAACCTTAATCTAGTAACTGGGTGAGGGGAGGCTGGTGGGTGGCGGGGTGAGGGGGTAGAGCACAGTTGTAATTGTAGCATATCTAGGCAGTACAGGGGAAGGGAATACTGAAGATGCAACATTTGAGTAAAACCAATTTACGGTTTTACGTTACGTGCATTTGCGCTGAAAACAGTTGTTGCTTTCTTGAAAAAAGAGTTGTTAGAAATACTGTCAGAAATACTGGAGAAATAATTGGAACTAGTGGAAGCTGTCGGTTTATATGTAGTGCAGAACGGAAATGTGGGCAGAATCATACCAGTGATAGGTCATTGCATGTTCCTGTTCTGGCTGTAATGGTCATTTAATTATATTCCATGATAAGACAGTGCACGCCATTGTTCTTGTCACTGATTGGTCAGCTATTGTGCATCATGGCAAGTCAATCCATACTGCTGTTCTGGTCGTGGTATGTTGGCTGCACAGTAGGTGATGGTGCGTTTCTTGAGTAGAGAAAGCCAGATATTCACTGAGGAGCAGGTCACTGTTAGAGGGACAATATGGTATTTATCGCTCTCCATAGCGTCCCTGACACAGTGAATGGGACAAGCTTGCCATCAAGCAAGCTCAACTTAAAGACCACCGCATTGAATGGTCCAATTCCAAACTCAACCTCATCTGTTATGGACTGGCATGCAAGACACAGTAACATCATAATATAAAAGAGACCACAAACATGCAAAAATGCAAAAAATAAATGCACAGATCTTCGTGAATGGCAAAGATACAAAGAATAGCAAAGGATGACAAAACAGACCGCAAGAGCTACAAAACTTTTACAATAACTTCAGAAATATATTGTCATTAAAAGCAATGTGGTCTCATTACAATGACAGTTGTGATATTATAAATGAAAATAAGGAAATGGCAGGAATTATACATAATTACTTTGCATCAGTATTTGCATGGACACAACTTTTATTCAGGTTTTTTGTTGCCGCAGTCGGCCAAATGCTGCCCTGACATTCAGGGCAGTCACTCTCAGCTGGAATACAGCTGTATCATACATGTTTGTACAAAGGGTGTGATGAGGTCTGAAGCTGAGTGGTCTGAACAAACACAAACTGAGCGTCAGTGAGTAGTTTATTGGTAAGTACTGCTTGATAGCGCTGTAAACAACACCTTCCATCACTTTGTTAATGATAGAGAGCAAACTGCTGGGTCAGCAATTAGAAAATTGCAATTGTCACACTGCTATTTAAAGAAGGTTATCGAGTGAACCGAGGGAATTACAGATTGTTTCGCCTAACAGCTGTTGTCAGGAAATTGCTAGAGTGTACATTTAAAGATGGAGTATCTGATCACCTTGAAAAGTTACAGCTAATCAGAGAGAGCCAGCGTGGATTTGTAAAAGGTAGATCATGCCTGATGAACGTGATCAAATATTTTGTGGAGGTAACTAAAGTAGAGGACAGGGGAACTTCAATGGATGTTATTCAGATGAACTTCCAGAAAGCACTCAACAAAATCCCTCGTAACTGATTGTTGGCTAAAGTTGAAGCTCATAGAATTTAGGGAAAATTATTGACCTACTTAGGACGTTAGTTTCGTGACAGGAGATAAGACAGCAGGGATAATGGGCAGCTCCTCCAACTGGCAGGATGTGATGGCGCCGTCCCACAGGAACCTCAACTATTCACCATATTTATTAATGATTTAGATGACTGAATATAAATCCACACATAATTGACATACTCAGTATTGCCATTGAAAGAAACCATCAGCCATTTTGTAATCATGTATATTTTAAGCATAACTTAACAAAAAAAAAAAAAGATTCCATGACTATTTCAATATTGGTGAGTGTGAGGTGTCCAATTTGGACTTAAAAAGATTACAGTACTTTCTAAATGGTGAAAAGCCGGACGCAGCACAGGGAAAAGAGACTTCAGGGTCATGGGCAAGTACAGGAACGGAAAGCAAAACAGCCAATGGAATGCTGTGCTTTATATCTAGTGGAATGGAATACAAGGGGCGAGAAATGATGCTACAGCTAAAAAAAAACTGGTCAGGCCCCATCTGGTGCAATGTTAAGCTATGGGCAATTTGCTTTGGGAAGGATATGTTGACCAGGGAGAGTGTGCAGCATAAAAGATGCTAGAATGATTCTTTGGCTTCAAATGTTTCTGTTTTTTATTCATTCATTTGATGTAGGTGTCGCCGGCAAGGCCAGCATTCATTGTTCATGTCTCGTTACCTTTCACAACTGGGCTATGTAAGAGGACAGTCAAGAGTCAACAGCATTGCTGTAGGTCTCTGGTCACATGTCGGCCAGACCAGGTAACAATGGCAGATTTCATCCCCTAAGGATATGACTAAACAAGATTTTTTTTTAATAACAATCGACAATGGTTTTATGGTTGCCATTACTGAGACTAGTTTTTAATTCCAGATTTATTAACTGAATTTAAATTCCACGAGCTGCAATGGTGGGAATTGAACCAGCGTCCCCAGAATTAGCCTGGAACTCTGGATTGCTAGTCCAGTGACATTAGCACCACGCCATTGCCTCCCCTCATTATGAAGAAGGATTACACAAACTGTGGCTGGGTTCCCTGAAATTTATAAGAGTCATGTCCTTTCACATTCCCAGCCTATGTCTTCCAGCTGCTGGAAAGTCTTTGGGAATTCTGCAGGTGAGCTACTTGCCACAGAATGCCGATCATCTGACCTGCTCCACTTGCCACTACATTATTGTGAATGGTCTAGTTCAGTTTCTTGTCAATGACAACACCCAGTAGGATTTGATGATGGTAGTGAATTCACTGATTATAATAGCTAGGGGAGATGATATTGTCTCTCTTGTTGGAAATAGTCATTAACTGACACGGAGGTGGTGAGTGTGTTACTTTCTACCTTTCAGCCCAAGTCTAAATAATGTCCGGATTCTTGATGTAATTGGGCATGAACTGTTTCTTAATCCAAGGAATTGTGAATGGAACTAAAGACCATGCAATTCTCAGCAAAAAGCCCAACTTCTGACATTTTGATGGTGGGAAGGTAACTGACAAAGCACCAGAAGATAGTTGGGCCTCAAAGAACAATTAGGAAACACATTTTTCTATAAAAACAGCGGCAATCTGGAACATTCCCTAACAACGTCCAAAGTAAAGAGCTGTGGATGTTACATCTAATCTAAATTTTCAAGACTAATATTGATAGCTTTTTGTAAGCTCGGTGTATCAAGGAATCTGGTTCAAAGCCAGGTAAAGAGACTTGAAGAACATATCAGGTATGATCTAACTGAATGATCGAACAGGCTGGTGCAACTGAAAGCTCTGTACTGATAATGTGGATATGTGTCCGATCCTGTCATATTTAGCGGGTAAAATGCACACATTCTATAAAATAACTTTGTAATCTTTCACTTCTGGCCTGATTGCACTGAGCAGTGCTAGAGTACAGCCGTTCTTTTATACCCTGCCGTTCAGTAAGTGTTAACGTGGGCACAGTGGAGCAGTGGTTTGCTTCACAGCTCCAGTGACCTGGGTTCAGTTCTGGGTGCTGTCTGTGCGGAGTTTGCACGTTCTCCCTGTGAGTGCGTGGGATTCTGCCGCGTTTCACCCGACAGCGAAAGACTTGCAGGTCGAAAATAAGTTGACCATTGTAAATTAAACCTACTGTGGGTAGGTGCTGGGAGAATGGTAGGTAATGCAGGATTAGTATAAATGGGTGGTTGTTGGTCGGCAGAGACTCGGTGGGCCGAAGGACCTGTTTCAGTGCTGTATGATAAAAATAATAACGTGGTCAGGGAGGGTCAGAAGGCTATTGTAATGTCGGATCATTCGTGGTGTTCAAATTAAAGTATCGAAATAGGCCAGTGCATATTCATTTAGTCAACTCCCAACTGTTGCAGCCAATATTCAATTATAACTATACATTCGGTGCAGTGGTAAACAAACTTGTGAAAATTCTGCTTCTTGCAGAATAAATGTTAAGATTTAGAACCATCTTGTTTACCAGTAATTGCGGGTATTTTGTACCACATTACACCAGACCTTCAGCAGTAATAGTAAATTATAATGACTAGTTTCGATATGAACCTTTCAGATAGAAACATGGGAATGCCACCTTTCTCAGTTTTCCAAATATTAAGCAGGAAGTTGTCTGCTTTTCAGTAAGTCTGTACTCACCGGAACAGATCACACTGGCATCGTTCCTGTGGCTGCACTCCTGCTGAGTTCCTTGAAAAAGACGGCAGTCCAATAAACTGGATTCGTTTCCAGTGCATTCAAAGATGTCAGTCCGTACGAGCCCAGTGCCCTCTCCAAAATGAGCAGAACTTGGCACCGACACGGCGACTCCACACTGAAGCTGACTACAGACCACATTGGCGTCTTTCAAATCCCAGTCAAGGTCACAC
The DNA here is from genome assembly GCF_036365525.1 of Heterodontus francisci. Lineage (NCBI taxonomy): Eukaryota > Metazoa > Chordata > Chondrichthyes > Heterodontiformes > Heterodontidae > Heterodontus > Heterodontus francisci. The sequence continues at coordinate 322,893 of NW_027141158.1, read as the reverse complement.
ACTGTTCCCCAGGTTTCAACGTACTGGATCTCCAGTCTGCCTGAGCATGGGGAGTCTCCGGATGTTAGTCCAGGAGATCTGTGATCTGAATAAGCATATTATATCATAATTAGCATAATACATTAATAATCACAATAATACAAATATTTATATTTCAATACGCATCTGATTAATCACAAATCTGGCAACATTCTTCTCAGATTCTGTTCAAAACTGATTATGCTGGATTTCCTGTATCACTACTGCTTATAATGCAACAGAACTATCATGTTTAAAATATTCCTTTATTTATTTATAACTTCCCCAGTCGCCGTCACTGTAACTGAGAAACATGCACTGTCTCAGCAGTTAGAACTGGGCAAGAAGTATTGTGTGACAAGAACTGGTGCTCGGAGTACTGTTGTTCATATTTAACATAAATGATTTCGACTCAGAAAAGGGACGTACAATTCTAATATTCACTAATGACATCTACTTGGAGCAATAGTTAATACAAAGGCAGATTGTGAGAAAAATACTTTACGTTAACGAAATTGTAAGTGAATTTTAATGCAGATAAATGTACACTTACACATTTGGGTAGGAAGACTGAGAAGCCATATTCCTTGGACAATGATAATCTAAATTGCATCGAGGAGCAATGGGACTTAGGGGTACGGATATAAAAATCAATAAAATATCAATACATGTTAACAAAGCTCTAGGAAATACAAAAAAAGATAGAGGTTTGTTCATGAGTGATACGTTGAAAGGGGAGTCACACCCAGCACAAGGAAAGATTTGGTGTTGATTGGGAGTAGGTTGATTGGGTGTTAACAAGTCAGTGTTTCCCTACTTTTCTAGGCAGTGTGTAACTGAGCAACTTTCCACGATATCAGTTGAATCCTAGTGCTGTAACTGCTGTAACTGTACTGGATCAGCTTGGCTAGCGTTGTCGCTAGTTCTAGAGCACTGATCTTCAGCACCACAGCCGGAGTGTTATTGGGCCCTTAACTTTTGCTTTGTGCTGTGTGCTCAGCTGCTTATTAATGTTGTGTGCCGTAATCTTCCGAATGGACCAAACAAGGGAACGCATTTGCACAGCGCTAACCCATTGACATGAATTGTCACACAATACTTCTTACCTTTTGCCAGTCTGAGTAACTACATAAACCCCGACTTTGATGACTGTTTTGGAGCCAGTTTGCTGCAGTCTGCCATGATTACCCTTCAAAGCCCTTCGCATGAAATTAATTACCTTGAAACCACTTCCACAGTTTTAAGTTTAAAAACTGAACAGACAGTTTGTGACCAGCAAGATGCAGCAGTCAGCTGATAATGATAGAATGTTTACAACACAGAAGGAGGCCATTCAGTCCGTTGTTTCTATGCTGGTTTGCTGTAAGAGCACCTCACTAGTCCTATGCATCTGCCCTTTCTCCATAGCCATGCAAAGATTTTCTCATCAGGTGCTTGTCCAATTCCACATTGAAAGCCACAATTGAATCTGTCTCCATCAGACTCGCAGGCAGAAGATTCCAGATCCTAACCACTCGCTATGTAAATACGTTTTTCCTCATGTCGCGGCTGGTTCTTTTTCCATCCGCTTTATAGCAGTGTCCTCTGGTTATTGACCTTTCTGCCAAGAGGAACTCTTCCTCTCTATCTACTCTGTCCAGACCCCTCATGATTTGGAACACCTCTATCAAATTTCCTCGCAGCCTTCGCTGTTCGAAGGAGAGCAACCACAGCTTCTCCAACCTATCAATGGAACTGAAGTCTTTCATCGCTTGAACCTTCCTTGTAAATCCTTTCTACACCCATTCTAAAGCATTCACATTCTTCTGAAGTGTCGTGTCCAGAATTGTACACATTACGCCAGTTGAGGTGAACCCAGTGTTTCACAAATGTTCATAATAACTTCCTGACTTGTGTACTCGATGCCTCTATTTAAAAAGGGCAACATTCCATTGACGTATTAACCACTTTCTCAACCTGCCCTGCCACCTTCAACCATTTGATCAGAAATACTCCCAGGTCACTCTTGGCTGCAGCCACTTTATAATTGTACCCTTGAAAACAGACTGGCAGCGATCATTAAAAGAAATCCCAACATTTTCTATCGACTGAGAAATTGTAAAAGGGTGGTAAAAGGAGGAGTGGGGTCGATGAGGGATCAGAAAGGGGATTTACATATGGAGGTAGCGGGCATAGTTGAGGTATTATCTGAATTCTTTGCGTCTGTCTTTACCAAGGAAGAAGGTGCACCCCAGGCAATGGTTAAAGAGGAGGTAATTCAGATACTAGAGGGGTTTAAATTAATAAAGAGGATGTATTAGATATACCCTGTTATATACGAATATACGTATGAACATACAAATTAGGAGCAGGAGTAGGCCACTCAACCCCTCGAGCCTGCTCCACCATTCAATAAGCTGATGGTTGAACTGCTAACTCCGCATTTCCACCTGCTCCTGATAACCTTCCCCCAACCCACCCAACCCCCAAATTGGTTATCAAGAATCTACCTACCTCTGCCTTTAAAAAAACCAAAGACTCTGCTTCCACTGCCTTTTGAGGAAGATAATTCCAAAGACTCACGGCCCTCTGAGAGGAAGAAATTCTCCTCCTCTCTGTCTGAAATGGGCGATCCCTTATTTTTTAACAGTGACGCCTAGTTCGAGATTCTCCCACAAGGGGAAACATCTTTTCCAAAGCAACCCTGTCAAGTCCCCTCAGGATTTTATATGTTTCAATTATGTCGCCTCTTACTCTTGTAAATTCCAGAGGATGCAAGCCCAGCCTGTCAAATCTTTCCTCGGATAACAGGTCACCCATTCCAGATATTAGTCTCGTAAACCTTCTCTGTACTGCCTCCAACGCATGTACATCATTCCTTAAATAAGGAGACTAGTACTGTACACAATATTCCAGATGTGGTCTCACAAATACCCTGTGTCGCTGAAGCATAACCTCCCTACATTTGTATTCAATTCCACTCGCGATAAATTATAACATTCTCTTAGCTTTCTTAATTAAGTGCTGTACCTGCATACGAACGTTTCGCGTTTCATGCACTAGGACACCCATATCCCTCTGTATCTCAGAGCTCTGCAATCTCTCAGCATTTAGATAATATGCTTCCCTTCTATTCTTGCTGCCAAAGTGGGCAATTTCACACTTGCACACATTATACTCCATTTGCCAGGTCTTTGCCCACTCAATTAACCTAATTATATCTGTTTGCAGACTCCTTATGTCCTCTTCTCAAGTTACATTCTTACCTAACTTTGTGTCATTAGCAAATTTAGCAAGCATACCGTCGGTCCCTGCATCAAAGTCATTTCTATAAATTGTGAAACGTTGAGGCCCCAGCACAGATCCCTATGTCACACCACTCGTTACATCTTGTCAACCAAAAAAAATGACCCATTTATGCCTACTCTCTGTTTCCTGTGAGCTAACCCATCTTCCATCCATGTTAATACGTTACCCCCTACACCATGAGCTTTTATTTTCTGCAATAGCCTTTGATGTGGCAACTTATCAAATGCCTTCTGGAAATCTAAGTACAATACATCTCCCAGTTCCCCTTTATCCACAGCACATGTAACTCCCTCAAAGAACTCCAATCAATAGGTTAAACATGATCTGCCTTTCACAAAGCCATGTTGACTATGCCTGATTACCTTGAATGTTTGTAAATGCCCTGCTATAACATCTTTAATAATAGCTTGTAACATTTTCCCGAAGGAAACTAATTGGCCTGTAATTTCCTGCTTGCTGTTTCCCTCCCTTTCTGACTAAAGGAGTTGCATTCGCTATTTTCCAATCTAAATGAACCTTCCCCGAATCTAGGGAACGTTGGAAAATTAAAATTAACGCATCAACTACCTCACTTGCTACTTCTTTTAACACCTTAGGATGAAGTACATCAGGTCCTGGGGACTTGTCAGCCTGCAGCTCCAACAATTTGCTCAGTTCCTTTTCCCTGGTGTTTGCAATCTTCTTGAGTTACTCCCTCCCTTCCATTTCCTGACTTACAGCTAAAACTGGGATGTTACTTTTATCTTCAATAGTGAAGACCGATGCCAAACATCTGTTCAATACATCTGTCATCTCCTTATTTTCCATTATTAATTCCCCAGACTCACATTTAATAAGTTCAACGCTCACTTTGTTACTTCTTTTCTTTTCTTTTTTTTAAATGTATATATATATATATATATATATATATATATATAAACTCTTACTGTCTCTCCTTATATATCTATCTAGCCTTCTCTCGTCCTCTAATGTTACCTGCCTTATCAATCTTTTCGTCATCCTTTGGTTTTTTTAAAAATTCTGTCCAGTCTTTTGACCTGCCTCCCATCTTTGCGCAATTATAGGCTTTTTCTTGAAGTTTGATACGACCTTTGGCTGTTTTACTTACTCACGGATGGTGGTACACACTCTTGGAATGTTTCTTTCCCGTTGAAATATGTGAAATTGTGTGAATATCTGAAATATTCCCTTAACTGTCTGCCAATGCATCTCTATTGACCTATCCCTTAACCGGATTTGCCAGTTCACTTTAGCTAGCTCTGCATTCATGTCCTCATAATTGCCCTTATTTAAGTTAAAAATATTAGTCTTGGACCCACTCTACTCTCCCTCAAACTGAATGTAAAATTCAATCATATCATGAACGCTGCTACCAAGGGGCGCCTTAACTGTGAGGTCATTAATTATTCCTACCTCATTGCGCAATACCAGGTCTAGTATAGCCTACTCTCTGGTTGGCTCCACAAGTTATTGTTCCAAGAAATTATTCCGAAAATATTCCATGCAGTCCTCATCTAGGCTATCTCTGCCCATCTGATTTTTCCAGTCTAAATGTAGGCGAAAATCCGCCCCTAATTATCACTGTACCTTTCTGACAGGCTGCCATTATTTATTCATTTATACCCCCTCCCACAGTGTGGTTAATGTTAGGTGGCCGAGACACCACTTCTGACAAGTGACTTCTTGCCTGAATTATTTTTCATCTCTACCCGAACAGCTTCTACATCCTGGTCTCCTGAACCTAGGTCTTCGCTCACCATTGTGCTAATACCATCATTAATTAACAGAGCTACCCCTCCACCTATTCCTAGCTTCCTGCCCTTCCTAAATGCCATGTATCCTTCTATATTCAGGTCCCAGTCTATATATATAAATGAACTAAACCTTGGTGTACAGGGCACAATTTCAAAGTTTGCAGATGATACAAAACTTGGAAGCATAGTGAATTGTGAGGAGGATAGTGCAGATCTGCAAAAGGACTTTGACAAGTTGGTGAAACGGGCAGACAGTTGGCGGATGAAGTTCAATGCAGAGAACTGCGAAATGTTTCATTTTGGTCGGAATAACATGGAGATAAAATATAAAATGAAGGGTTCAATTCTAAAGGGGTAACAGGAGCAGAGGGACCTTGGTTCAATCGTGCATAAGTCATTGACGGTGGCAGGCTAGGTCGAGAGAGCGTTTAATACAGCGTACACTGTCCTGGACATTATAACTAAGTGCATAGAATACAAGAGCAAGGGAGTCATATTGCAGTTGTATAAGACGCTAGTTCGGCCTCAGATGGAGAATTGCATCCAGTTCTCGGCGCCACACTTGAGGAAAGATATGAGGGCATTGGATAGAGTACCGAGACTTTTCATGGAAATGATTCCAGGGATGAGGAATTTCAGTTATGAAGATAGATTGGAGAAGTTAGGACTGTTTTCCTTGGAGAAGAGAAGGCGGAGAGGTAATTTGATCGAGCTATTCATAATAATGAGGGTTCTGGACAGTGAAGCTAGAAGGAAACTGCTTCTACTGGTGAAAGGATCTAGAATAAGAGGGCACCAAGTTAAAGTATTTGGTGAAAGAAGCTAAAGTGACATGAGGAAAATCTTTTTCATGCAGCGAGTGGTTCAGATCTGGAATGATTGTCTGAGATCGTGGCAGAAGCTGCTTCAATTGTAGCATTCAAAAGGGAATTAGACAGTTATATGAAATGGCAGAATGTGCAGAGTGATGGACAGACGGCAGGGGAATGGAAATGAGTGAACTTCTCTTTCAGAGAGCCCATGCAGACATGAAGGGCCGCATAGCTCCCTTCTGCACTGTAACAGTTCAGTGATTCTGTGATATTGCCTCTCCTCCGTGTTCCAACCAGAATGTATCAGTTCACAGTTCTCTGCGTTAAATTTCATCTGCCACCCGTCCGCCCATTTCACCAGCCTTTCTTAATCCTCTTGAAGGATATCAATATCCTCCTTACAGTAACTAGCCATGAATTCAGGAAAACTCGCCGCTTTTCTTCGAATAGTTCAACTGTGTTGAGTTTAATCGTTGCAACAGCTTCCTGAATTATCTTAGCTCTTTTGTTTAATATTCTGTGAATTTCACTTTCTCAATATTTAAATGGCAATGCGCAGGCAGCCGTGGGATGTGACAGAGCAGTTTCCTCTTGTGATACCCACAATAACTGCGGACCCATTACTTTGGCTCCCCGAGGCTGAGAAACCTGCCTCCCTCCCTCCTCTGATCCCCAGTCTCAGCTTCACAATCTGTGTAATGTATCAGATCTGAGGCCAAGCGATCATTGCGGGTGGACAGCCGGGCTGACAGTACATGCCCGGTAGTGGCAGCTGGGTTGATGAATGGAGAGTTGGATTGAGATTGTGACATTTCCAGCGGTTCAGATCATTCACTGCGGCTTTAAGGAAAATCTCAATACAAACTGCTCTGTCTGTATTGTAAGTATGCTGAGTATCAGATATTTGTTGCTCCCGGTGGAGAATGTTTCTTCAATATAGTACTAATGATATTATTTTAAATAGTGATCCGAATATTAACATTAATTCCAACCGGAGTTTAATGGAATTATTATCATCTGACTTTCCGGGTAGGGACCATCCCGGATTGCTTTACTTTCACTTCTTCCTGGATTCATTAGCTGCGGCGGGAGATGAGAAACTGAGAAAGAATTTTACCTGAGCAGATGACGCCAGCATCATAGACGTGTGACCAGGAATAGTGATCCCATTGATCTGATTTGCAGTCCCGCAGAGCAGCCTCAGTCCCGCTGCACTCTACATCATCCGTCACAACGGGTCCGGACCCTTCCCCAAAGTGAGCTTCACCCGGTGCAGAGACCGCGGTCCCGCAACCCAGCTCCCGACACACAACAGCAGCGTCCAGCAGGTCCCAGTAGGAATCCCACACAGTCCCCCACTGTCCCCTGTAGTGAATCTCCACTCTCCCAGCGCACCGACTGCCACCATTCACTAATCTCAGCTTCACCTTCTCTGTAAAAGATCAGAAATATTATCAAGCGTTCATATTGCGTTAAACCCACAGATTCCCAGCGCACGGACCCTCCCCATTAACCAGGCATGAATTGATAGGAACATCCGTCTACATTCAGAACCCTAATAAAACCCGGTGGAAATATTACGCATGATAAAAAGAAACGGTAATACTAATAAACAGTGCAAAGGAGCAGGGAGCCGGGAGACAGCCAGATATTCCCACCAACCCAACGGCTCCAAAGGGAACGGGGTGTGTTCAGGCTCAGAATATATTTAACCTGCAGAAATGGGGAGAGGAGCGTGGCTGTAATTATCACATTGTTACGTGCTCAGTACTGATTGGACGAACACAGTGAGATACCAGCACCAGGGAAGAGCAGAGGAAATTTCCGCCACAACCACCACAGCCAATAAAGACAGGGCTGGATGGTCATGTGAACTGGAGATCACGTCAGATTGGTGAGGTGGACCTTTGGACCGGCAACAGTGTGAGTGGAGCTGATCCTTCACACTCTGCTCTTCAGAGACCCTCAGTTATTGTCCCTCCACATGAAGACAGCAGCCATCTCTCAGCTCGGTAACAGTGTGAGTGGAGCTGATACTTCACACTCTGCTCTTCAGAGACCCTCAGTTATTGTCCCTCCACATGAAGACAGCAATCATCTCTCAGCTCGGTAACAGTGTGAGTGGAGCTGATCCTTCACACTCTGCTCTTCAGAGACCCTCAGTTATTGTCCCTCCACATGAAGGCAGCAGCCATCTCTCAGCTGGAATTAAAGATCTTTACTAACACAATGAGGGACACACTCCCTTTCTGACTAGCAACCGGGCAGCGGGTTAATCCGTGATCAAAAAAAGTACTGAGAGTGTCGTCCAAGCTTAACATTTAATGGGATAGATCAGAGCAGAGAGATAGCAGATAGTGTGGAAATAAAGGGCGATTACCTGACGGGTCAGCCTGACTGTTCCCTGGTCTGCCTGAAATGAGAAATTGACAATTAGAGTTCACTGGGACAAGAAATGAATGAAAATGTCAGAAAGCAAAAACACGAATACAACGAACTGCAGGGTGATTATTCCCGTGCCTTTGCTGAATAAATTATATTAGGATCTGTGATTTCATTTTTTAAAACAGAAAATACAGTTTTTGCAACAAATTAATATTGGTAATGGGCCAAAATGTATCCAGCATTGTTTTCACACATACACACACTGACACTCGGATACACTCTCCCATTGTGGTGACGGTGGGTGGTCTTTATGTATTACCAGTGTGAAGGTGCTCTGAGAAGGCAGTGGTGATGGTCCTCTCCCTCATAGAATCTTACAATGGAACAGCACAGAGGGATGCCATTCGGCCCATGCTGCCGATGCTGTCTCTTTGTAAGAGCTGTCTAATTTGTCCCACTCATTTTCCCCTTCGCCCTGTAAATTTGTGCTGATGGTGCTCTGACCATTGATGACCCGTGTGTAGGTGCCGTGAGAAGAGGGTGGTGATGGATCTGCTTTTAAACTCTCAGTGAATTGAGCATTCCGATCGAAAGTTCGAGAAGGAATGGGAACATTTAAATTAAATTAAAGATTTTCCGATCATGTGGTAAATTTTGATGCCTTTTAATTTACTGCAAAGTCTACCACCTGTAACTTTCAAAGTTTCTATAAAGGTGTAATTGGGCCTTTCTGCTGTTCAATAAAATATATAGCTTCCTCAAACAAAACAAAACAAGATGAATGGTCTGTCAGTCTCCTAACTCGGTGCTGACTGTTTCATCCTAAGTTCCTGCGGTTCTGATTCTCTTGCAAACTGCCCTCGCCGACGTGCCATATTCTTTTACCCGTTAATGATGCTCGATCAATGGTCCTCCCGTTTACTGGTAAGCTTTTTAAAAATGCAGTCAGTCCGTTGACCTGTATCCAATCTCCCTGATGATAATGTGTCTCACAGATTTCCAGGTGTTTTTCTATTCACAACATGATATACTATAGACGGTGTGTTGACCTGCTCCCCATCTCCCAGTTGATAATATATCTCCCATGTACGCTTGTCTCTTTATATACTCTGCTGATATATTATAGACAACGTGATACCGATTGCTGTCCTCAGCTGTGCTTACCGAGTAATCTGGAATGAGTTACTGTTTCCCAACTGTAATCTCACTGGTCTCTTTATGCTCCGAGTTATGCAATGTAAATAGTGTGTGACTTCATCCCAGTCATGGAGCCTCAGCATTCCTGCCAACTTTCCCTGATAATAGTGTGCTCGCACAAATTCCCCTTTCCCAGTGACCAACCTCAGTGCTTCTATCGGGTCCGTGAATCCTCTTCAATCCACTCAGTCTTTTATTGTACACTTCCTGCATTTACCATTTCAGCCTGTATCCACACATGCTACGCTGGATTTTTTTTCCTGATAATCCAGTGGTTCAAGGAGTAAACTGATGCACACCTTCTTAGGGAAACTAGGGATGGACAATACACTGGTGCAGAACAATATCGCCAAAATGACGACATTGGTTCAGGAAACCACCCCGCCATCACCTCTGGCTAAGTAGGTTTGTTCAGTAAATTCCACCTGGCCAGCGAGCTCAGGACCCGAAAATGAATCTAAACAATCTGTTACCGAGACTCCCATGCTTGCCTATTCATCAAGTTTATCTCTTGCGGTCTCAGAGAAATGATCATTCGTTCCCATTTCTCAATCATTACTATGTTTCCATTTATCTACAGTACTCCTCATATCTGCTGAGTCCTCCATTCACTCTCATTTGCTTCCTCACAATTTCTAACTGCTCTCATTGTTGTTCTTGAAAAAGTTTGAATGCATTTCTTTTTGAACCGTGATCCGAATCACCTCTATATACAGGGAATATACCCACTATTTTCACACTCTTCTGGTCGGCCTCCTCCCCCAGGTAAACGTCAACTCAGCTAAAACTCTGCCGCTGCTGCTGTTATCTTGGCACGGACAGTCTCGTTCACCCATTTTCCTTGCTCTCACTGTCGATGACGACTCTCGCTTCCCAACACCTCTGATTTCATTAGTCGCACCGTTGCATTCCTGATGTTTGGACTAATGGTTTTGGTGCCAAACATAAGTTATTTTAATATTTTATACTTGCATTAACTTGCTATTGAACCGGATTGCCACAACGAGTAATAAAGAAACATTAATTATAAAAAAAATAATAAACTCAGAGGAGGTGAACTGAAACGGGACAAACGTGGGATATTGAAAGCCCAGAATTTAACCTCTTGAATGAGTTACAATACGAGGGACAGCGGTGGTTTAGGGGTTGCAATATACAGTCAATACAGAGAGTTTATAAGTACATGATTCTCGTGGCAAATTATTAGGTGGGTCAAGATTCTAAATGATTATGTTATCGCAAACGACTTTAGGCCCAATTTGAACAACTTTCGCAATTCAGTGAGCTCTTGTGGATTTCAGAAACAAATTAATTGATAAAATTGCAGTTATTGTAGGTTAAAACCTCAAATCCGGATTCTGTGTGCTAACAGCATTATCAGTGACTTTTAACAATCTATGTCTACAAGGCATGAGCTAGTGCCTGAAGAAACGTTACCGCAGTTGGAAATAACCAAAGACACATCAGAAATTGGCTAGCTGAAAGAAGACAGAGGGTGGTGATTGATGGCAAATGTTCATCCTGGAGTTTAGTTACTAGTGGTGTACCGCAAGGATCTGTTTTGGGGCCACTGCTGTTTGTCATTTTTATAAATGACCTGGATGAGGATGTGGAAGGGTGGGTTAGTAAATTTGCAGATGACACGGAGGTCGGTGGAGTTGTGGATAGTGCCGAAGATTGATGTAGGTTTACAGAGGGACATAGATAGGCTGCAGAGCTGGGCTGAGAGATGGCAAATGGAGTTTAATGCGGAAAAGTGTGAGGTGATTCACTTTGGAAGGAGTAACAGGAATGCAGAGTACTGGGCTAATGGGAAGATTCTTGGTAGTGTAGATGAGCAGAGAGATCTTGGTGTCCAGGGACATAAATCCCTGAAAGTTGCTACCCAGGTTAATAGGGCTGTTAAGAAGGCATATGGTGTGTTAGCTTTTATTAGGAGGGGGATTGAGTTTCGGAGCCACGAGGTCATGCTGCAGCTGTACAAAACTCTGGTGCGGCCGCACCTGGAGTATTGCGTGCAGTTCTGGTCACCGCATTATAGGAAGGATGTGGAAGCTTTGGAAAGGGTGCAGAGGAGATTTACTACGATGTTGCCTGGTATGGAGGGAATGTCTTACGAGGAAAGGCTGAGGGACTTGAGGTTGTTTTCGTTAGAGAGAAGGAGGAGGAGAGGTGACTTAATAGAGACATATAAGATAATCAGAGGGTTAGATAGAGTGGATAGTGAGAGCCTTTTTCCTCGGATGGTGATGGAAAACTCGAGGGGACATAGAACATAGAACATAGAACATAGAACATACAGCACAGAACAGGCCCTTCGGCCCACGATGTTGTGCCGATCCTTTGTCCTCTGTCAAGGACAATTTAATCTATACCCCATCATTCTCCTTTATCCATATACCTAATAGAACATAGAACATACAGCACAGAGCTTTAAGTTGTGGGGTGATAGATATAGGACAGATGTCACAGGTAGTTTCTTTACTCAGAGAGTAGTGGGGGCGTGGAACGCCCTGCCTGCAACAGTAGTAGACTCGCCAACTTTAAGGGCATTTAAGTGGTCATTGGATAGACATATGGATGAAAATGGAATAGTTTAGGCCAGATGGTTTCACAGGTCGGCGCAACATCGAGGGCCGAAGGGCCTGTACTGCGCTGTTTTGTTCTATGTTCTATGTTCTAAACATCTACAATACCGATATTAATTGTTCTGGGCATTGTCTGTTGAATTGAAATATGCAAGCGAATTCAGGGGTTGTTCCGCAAAGTATGGGACATGTGGAAGGACATTGAAGCATTTAATAGGAGTAGGATTAAGCCATACTACCTACCCAGGCTGCTCCACCGTTCAATAAGATCATGGCTGATCTACTGCCCCAGATCCACTTTCCCACCTTTCCCCAGAGATTGGGAAACAACTCCGGATCTTTCATTAAACACTGCATCGCACCATATAAAAAGTATGGGACATGTGGAAAGAGATTCCGAAACACGTCTGGATGTTAAATACAGCATCAAATGTCGGAATCATGTGGAATAATAGTGAGAATCACTAATTACTACACAACACCGTTCACATAAATGGATGAAATAGAAAACATGATTTGATGTCAAAAGGCATAGTTTTGAAGATTGTCGGTGACTAAATACAACTGTTCTAACAGCGAATCCCCCTGAAAGCAGTAGCATCATTTCTGGAGGGTGTAAATGATAATTCTATTAATAATCAGTAAAAATGAAGCAATATTGCTTCCAGCTCCAGTTAATATATTGCACAACTTTTATTGTCATTTCTGAATATTACAAATGCTGTACACCTATTTCATCTAATTCTCTGTATCACAGGGCACTTCACTGAGAAATTCAGGGGACAATGTGGGATGAGTCCACTAGATACAGATCCCAGTATTCTGTTGTTTTGACTCCCATACACTCGATTGCAACACTGACTACTTTCTGCTTCCAGGAGTCTCCGTTATAAATGCCTGATTAGAATTTTAACTCCAGTCTTTTGCATCTGTACGAGCGCCATAGGAAACAACATAAAACCAACCCTTGCCGCATTTATGTTCAATTTTGGTAATAAAACTAAATTTAACTCAAATTTCCTCTGGAAAAGCAATTACATGTTAATCAGATGAAAAATATTAGATCCGTTTTTACTGTATGCGACAAAAATGGACAGCAGTTCCCTATTTGAAGTTGATACACTTAAAATCAAAAATGACTAAATGTATTAAATTATAAATTTACATATTAAGGAAGCTGTTTCAATATTCACTTTATACGATCTCAATAAATGACAAATTAAAATAAATATGCACATTTGCTATAAATTGATTTTGATCAGCGGCCGATTGCTAAAAAAAGAAGATTCAGGGAGTCTTCTACATTCCATACTTTATCTCCGTTCTATGGTTTGTAGAAAATATTCTTAAATTACCTTCAAAATCAGCATTTTACAATACAATCCCTTTCACAAAAACAAAAGAAAATTCATCATGGAAGTATGCAATAACATTAAGGGTGAGGTTCCCAGTCGTGAACCAGCATTTGTTGTCGATCGACATTAACAAATGTAACCAAACCCGCACTGGAAACAGTGAAAAACTGAATCGAATCATCGACCGAAAAACTCTGCAAAAATATCGAGCAGGTGGAAGGAGACTATTCATGACATCTCATGAAACACTTCACGATGCTTTACATCAAAGGAGCATGTGGAAGGAGACTTTGTCATATTAATTATTAGTTGACACTGTTCATATGAATATGTGAAATCAGTTGATTAATTTCCAATACAAATATCAAAATTTTCAAGGTCATCATTAAGTAAACAATAATCAATGGAAAATCCTCTGGAGATTTTGGAATATTTGGTAACATTATCTTTTGGAGAGGCACTTCACAATTGCAGTAATAATTAATGCTCATTGAAATAATATTGGTTCTGCCTCTAGTTAATATATTATACTATATTTATAGATCATGTACCACATTCTAACGTGGAACAAACTATTTAAATTATTTCATCTCCATTCAGTATACCACACAGGATCAGACAGCAATTCTGCTGTAAAAAACTGGGACAGAAATTCCCGTGTGGGTTCAGTCAGCAGTAGATTTTGCTTTGACTGCTTTTCTATAATCCGTGCATTACCATCGACCCCAGACCCCAAACTGCGAGGCCTTCTACTCTCACAGTGATCACGTTCCACTGCTAGATTGCTGTGTTTAAATTATCTGCTTAGAATTTCCACTCCATTCAGTTGTATCGGTACAAGAGCTTTTGAGGACCAAATAAAACAAATTGCCAAGGTATTTGTTCACAATTTTGGATTTAAATCAAAGTTCCGCACATGTACCACCTGGGAATTTAGAAGACGTGTTAATCAGATGAAAGATATTATAAAACAATGTTTTCTGAAAGCGGAAGAATGGATAATTGCTCCCTATTTAATATTGATGGAATGTAAACTCAAACCAACAGACCAAGATCCGTATTCAATGTGAATTCTACAAATGAGATAAACTATTTCAATATTCGCTTCATATGATAGCAAAGAATAACATTGTTTTTTTGTCATAAAGCATGCCTGCTTTTTAAAAGTTATTCTGAGCAACTGGCGATTGGAGAAAAGGAAAAGGGAGTCAAGTACACTTCATTGTTTATCTTTTCTGTGACTTGAATAAAATGTTATTTAAATAATCCACAAAATAGGGTTTTACTATCCAATTTATTAATACTCACAGAAATATATTTCGTTAAATACATTAAGTATCTGATAACACTGGGACTAAGTTGTCCTGGCAGTAAACCAATAAAGTTCCAATAGACAGAGACTGATCAATGTAACCAAACACACACGGTAAATAGTGAGGAAGAGAATGGAATCATCAATGGAATAAAACAACAAACATCGAGCCGTTGGAAAAATAATAAAGAACATTATCACTATCTCATTACACACTACATGACACTGTGTCAAAATATGTGATTGGGGAAACTTAACTATCTTTAGGCACTGTACAAAAAATGGAGGAAATACAATAATTAATTTAATATAAAAGATACTAATTTTGAAGATCATCACTAACTGATCAATAACACAGAGCAAATTCCCCAAAGATTAAGGAACTTTTAGTAACATATTTTTTTGCAGAGTGCACTTGATAATTATACTAACAATGAAAACGAATTGAAAAATATTGGTTCCATCTCCAGTTGAGTGGTTATTATAGATTGAAGGTAACACTTCAACATTGAACAAATTATTCTAAAATATTTAGTTTCATGAACTGTATCACTGGGAGAGCATACAACACTTGTATTGAGAAATAGCTGTGACAGAAATGTGTGTGGCGGTTCATGTCGGCAGTAGATGTAGTTTTGACGGCTGTTCCACACTCAGTGAGATAACTTACACCCAGACTCTGATAAACTCTATTCAAACAAAGACAGCGCTCTACTTCTATCAGACTCGCTTTAAATAATCAGATTAGAATTTCAATTTCAGCTGGCTGTGTCAGTATAAGAAATGCAGGGGGAAAAATTAAACAAAAAGCCGCGGTCTTTGTGTTCGACACAAATTCAACTGGGAATTTAAAATACCCGTTAATTAGTTGTAGAATATTCTAAACTTGTTTACTGTCACCAAAACAATATTCCTGTCAGCAATAGCTCAATTGCTAGCACTCTCGCCTCTGAGTCAGGAGAGGGTGGGTTCAAGTCTAATTCCAGGGACTTGTGCGCAAAATCTAGGCTGCCACCCCAGTGCAGTACTGAAGGTGTGCTGCACTGTGCAAGCTGCTTTCCATCGGAGGAGAAGTTAAACCGAGGCCCCGTCGGCCCTTTCAGGTGCAGTATTTGGAGGAAGGGCAGGGGAATTATCCCTCGTGCTCTGGCGAATGTTGATCCCTCAATCAATACCACACACACAAAAAAAGTATTCTGGCCATTATCACATTGCTGTTTTTCGGAGCTTGCTGTGTGTAAATTAGCTGCCACGTTTCCTACATTACAGTATGGACAACACTACAAAACAGTACCTAATTGACTGTAAAGCTCTTGGGACGTCCTGACGTAGTGAAATGCGCTTTATAAACGCAAGACACTTTTATATAAATGGAGGTTTATTCCTATTTGCAGCTGATAGAACTTAAAATGGAAACAATCAATCCAAAATTTGTATCAAATGAAACTTCGACAAATTATCTCAACCATTTCAGTATCCATTTCAAACCAACCCAATGAAAGACAACTGTAAATAAAATAGATCCGTTTTCTGTAAATTGATCCCAGACACTGACAGATTCTATTCTAACAGCGAAGTGGCTCTTTTTCGAACAGACCCTCCTTAAATAGACCCATTAGATTTTCAACTCCAGTCTGCTCTGTCTGTACGAGCAGCAGGTGGAAGTCAATAAACAAATTCCGATATTTCATTAAACTCTACACAAGAACATTAACATTTACAAAGCATTATTTACTTTCTGCATCACCTGAATGTGTTCTTCAGTAAATATGTTAAATATATTCAAAACAGACGTCTTGTAATAATAATCAGTGTATCAGTAAATAACATAATGCATTCAGTAATCCGTAACTCACAGTTCAAAAGCTGCAGTAGAGACAGGGTCAGGAAGGAATGCAGCATCGTTCTGGCGCCGGGTACAGCGATGTGAACAGAACATTAATCGAACGCTGTTCTGAGACACTAAGAGCTCCTTCCAGCAGCTTCTGAAAGTCTGGCTATTGTGGAAATTAATTATTTGACAGATGTTTCTGCAGAAACCAATGTTTCCTTCCAAATAACCAATAGATTTTGACTTGTGTGAACCGTGAATTACAGGCTGGTAAAACACACCAATGAGACGAAATGTGACCATTAATGGATAAAATGAACCCAAGTTCCAACTACCAGCCTATCCTGCGAGGATAATGACGTGTGACAGTGTGAAAAGTAAATTAATCACTGATCTGGCGTCCAGATCATAGAATCATAGATGCACAAGAAAGGCCATTCGGCTACTTTAGTCACAGTCGTACGTTTGAAAGAGCTGTCTAATTTATTGTCACATATGTAGCTTTTTCTCGTAACCCTGCAAATTATTCCACTGCAAGCATTTGTTTAATTGTCTTTATAAATTCCTCTGGAATCTGATTTCATCACTCTTTCAGATAGTGCTTTCCAGATCTTAACAAGATTCTGTTATTCTGCCGGTTCTACGGAAGGTCTCAGACCCAAGCCCAGCGTTGGAATCCCAGGGAAGAGGCAGGTGAGGCGGGGTCACTAAAGCCAGTCCGTAAAGCCCCGATGAGATGCTCCAGGCGGTGTTCTTGTGGTGCAGAAATAGGGAGGCCCCGGGGAATGAACTGGTTCCTGGTGGGGGTGCTCTGTGGGTCACAAATTACCCATGAAGGAGGCGACGCCCCAACCCAACCACAAGGCCACAGGGATAATGCCTCGTTTTACAAGGTGTCCTCTCCATGTGGTGGAGGACCTCGCTGCTGGTAAGATCACAGAGGTGGTGGAATGATCCCATAATTAATAGGCCACTTAAGATCCTCAATCTGTCACTGGGCGAAAAGGCTGTGGTCAGCCTATCCCGCCCCCGAGATCACTGGAAGATGGCGAAACGATGGGATCTTATCCTGCCACATCCCTTGCCATGCACCGCTTTTCTCCTTGGCCCCTCCCCACCCCTCCTGGCTTCCAATCACGCCTCTGGGGGTCAGTAAAATCCTGGCCATGATCTCTGATGACAAATGTATTCATGAGAGGAAATAATTTGCTCATTCTTACTCTATCATAACCCCTCATCTGTTTGAGTTCTGTTCAATCTGGGATGGCGGGACTGACGAATGAGGAGAGATTGAGTCAGTTTGGATTAGATTCGCTGGAGTTCAGAAGAGTGAGGGGGAAGCTCATAGAATCCTATAAAATTCGAAAAGGACTTGACAGGGTAAATGCAGGAAGGATGTTCCCGATGGTGTGAAGTCCAGAACCAGGGGTCATAGTCTCAGTATACGGGATAAACCATTCAGGACTGAGATGAGGAGAAATGTCTTCATGCAGAGAGTGGTGAGCCTGTGGAATTCCCTGGCAGATAAAGCAGTTGAGGCCAAAACGTTGCATGTTTTCAAGAAGGAGTTAGATATAGCTCTTGGGTCAAAAGGGATCAAATGGTATGGGGCGAAAGATGGAACAGGTTACTGAGTTGGATAATCAGCCATGATCATAATGAATGGCTCGAAGGGCCGAATGGCCTGCTCCTACTCCTATTTCGATGTTACTATGTTTCTATCCCACTGAACCTTCTCTGTTCTAATGAGAAAAATCCAAGCTCCTGTATTCTCTCCACATAAATGAATTCCCTCACCAATGGTGTCTTCTTGCTAATCCTCCTCTGTACCCTTTCCAAGGCCTTAACATTCTTCCAAGATATTCGTGCCTGGAATTGCACACAAGACGCCAGCTGAGTCATAACAATTGATTTGTAAAGGATTAGCTTGATTTCCTTTATGTTTGTATCTAATAACCCCAATTTCAAAACACGTATCCCATACAATTTTTCAATCAGCTTCTCTACTTGCCCTGCAATCCTCAAAGATTTATGAACATGCATTCCCCGGATCCCTCTGTTCCTGCATCCCATGAAAATGGTACCATTTATATTATACTGACATGATGTTTTCCCAATGAGCATCACTTCTGACTTGACCACAATAAATTGCATCTACTATGGATCTGCCCATTTCAGCAGACTGTCTACATGAAATATGCTATTATAATATTCACAATTTACTACAGAGCTATGTTTTTAACCATCGACAAATGTCAAAATTATACATTCTAAAACCAAGTCTATGTAATTTGTTTGTAGAGAGAAAAACAGCAGTCTTAAAACCAACTCCCAGGCAACCCCCACTCTCTCCGGTCAGAAGAACATCCATTCACAACTTCTCCCTGCCTCCTATCTCTTAGCCAATCGACTACTCGTGCTGACATAGTCCCTTTAATAATATGCATTCCTATCATCTGAATAAGTCTGCTATGAGGTACTTCGTCAACATTGGATGCCCACATACACAAGGCCCACTTCAGTCTCTTACTTGATTAAAGAACTCAATCAGGTTAGCTACACACGATTGGCCTTTAACAAATCCGAGATGGTTTTATCATCTTACCCCATGCTTCTGCAAGTGAGAATTAATTTTGTCCTTGATGTAGGCCTCGAGCAGTTCTCTCAACTTTCACTGAAATTAGATAGATTAGCCTGTAGTCACAAGGCTTACCCTCTCTTGTTTTGAAAAGGATTCGAACATTTGCCAATTCCAGTCCTCTGGCCCCAGTGCGATATAAAAGGAGGATTGAAACATTGTGGTCAGAGCTTTTGTTATCTCCAACCCAGATTTCTTTAACAACCTAGGATGCTTCCCATCTGGACCAGGGAAGTTGTCGATATTTAGTGATGTTAAAATTTTTAGCACCCCCTTGCCATCTATTTTAACGTGTGCAAGATCTCTACTTCCCTCTCCTCAACTGCGAGATTAATTTCAGCCTCTTCTTTTATGAAGGCAGTTTCAAATTGTTCATTCAGTACCTCAGTCATGCCCTCTGCCTCGACAGGAATATTTGTTTCTTTCTTCATAATCAGCCCCACCATTCCTTTAACTATCCCTTTTACTTTTCTGAGTTTTATAAGATTTGTGATCCCCTTTACTGTTAGGTGCTAAGCTTTTCTGTACTCTCTCTTTGTCCTTCTTGTATTCTTTTTCTATTTCTCCCTGTACACTCTATTTACTATTTGGTTTTCGATTATATTCTTGAATTAGAATTTGTAATGAATCTCTTCTTTCTCTTTTCCCTTAACTGAAAATTTATTTATCATCCAGAAAGTGCAGCATTTACTGCCCTATCTTCACCTCTAGACTTGACTATTCCAATGCTGTCCTGGCCAGCCTCCTTCTTTGCATCCTCAGTTAACCTGAGGACATCCAAACCTTTTCTGCCTATGTACAACATACACCAGGTCCCGTTCACCCATCACCGCTGCACTGGCATTAACTTCTGGTCATGCACCTTAACAATATTGAAATTCTCACGCTTATTTTATAATCCCTCCATGAGCTCTTCTCTCCCTATCTCTGTAATCTCTTTCAGCCCTATCAGATATTTGTGCTCCTCAAATTCTGGAATCTTGCTCACTCCCAAATTTAATCGCTCCATCGCTAGTTGTCTTGTTTTCATCTGCCAAGATCCTAAATTTTGGAATTCTATCCTTAAACCTCTGCCTCTCTACATCTTTTTCCTCCTTTAAGATGCTGCTTAAAACTTACCACCTTGATGAAGCATTTGGTCATCTGCCATAATATCTGATAACGTTGCTCGCTATCAAATTGTCTTTGATAATATGACTTGGATATTTTAACTATGGAAGGATACTACATAAATAAGAAGTTGTTGATCTTGTTTTCCACCTTCTCCTTTACTATGGTCTGTCCCAGACTATATTAGTGTAATTGAAGGTGAAACCGTTTTTATGCTTTTAGGCAGTTCTCTGATAGAATATCTCCATAATCTAGTGCTCACTTTCAGGGGGTGTAGAATAAACACTAAACTATTTAACACTCATTTTCTGAATGGATTAGTGAATAGATTCACTTGTTGAATCCCCCAGTATATTGTTCTTCTGTTGCAAACATACCCACTTCTGTCCTTATGGAGGGAAGATTATTGATGAAACAGCTGAAGATGGTTGGGCCGAGGACACTACCCTGAGGAACTCCTGCACTGATGCCTTGACACTGAGATGATTGACCTCCAACACCCACAACCCTCTTGCTTTGTCCTCGGTATGATTTCCACCAGTGGAGAATTTTCCCTCGGATTCCCATTGACAGCAGTTAATCCTCGTTAAAGCCTTTCCCAGTAATGGTTCATCGTGGAGTGACGATTACATTTTAAATTGACTTCTCCCAGTCAGAGAGGCGAATGTGAGATGCTTAACTACTCCGGACAGTCGATTCGCGAGTCCGTCACCATCCCCCCAGTGATCTGTTCCAGCCGGGCTTCAGATGGATGGACAATTACATTTGGATAGATCTGGAGTAGCAACTTGTCAGTTCACACATTAGAACAGCAGTTTATTTAAAATATAAACTATCGTGGTAACTATATTTTACACTTCACAATGAAATAGTCCTTCATTCCTCATAAATACTGGGATTGATATTCAATGCGCAGAATTCTATCCGTTTCTGTTGCGACTGCAAGGTGCAGCTTGATATTAGTGAGCAGACCGAGAGCCGTGCAGTCACCATATGTTTCCATGGAAACTGCATCTAATTGTTATAAATAGTTGAAGCTGCACTCTGCACACAAGTGGAAAATATCCTTCCAGCTCCTGAGTTGTGCTTTGTCGATGGCGAAATGTCTTTGTGGAGCCAGTAGATGAGTTGTTGGCTGCAGTATACCGAGCATTTGACCTACTACTGTCGCCACAGTATATAAATACCTGCTCCAGTAAAGTGTCTGGTCAATGGTAAGCCCCAGGATGTTAATGTTGTCGTATTCGGCGATGGTATTGTCGTTTGAATTCGAGAAGAGGGGGTTGGACTCTCTCCTGTTGGACAAGGCAATTGATTGGCATGTGTGTGGTGCGAATGTTAATGTCGACTTATCAGGCCTGGCTGTATCAGAAGGACATCTTACTTGAAATGTAACGAACATTGTAAAGCAAACGGGATTATTATTTTCCATTTAGAAGTGTGTTTTAGAATGAAGTGTATTTAGCTCATTGCCATTGTGGCTGAAAGGGCATTCGAACCTCTCAATCCCAGTTCCACTATCTTTCTTTCCATCCTTCCTTAACCATAAAGAAGTTGCCCTTACCCTCAACTTTCACTCCACCTGCCTCTCCATTCAATGAACTTTCCTCCATCACTTCTGCCAACTTCAGTGCAACGCTACCACCAGTCATCCTCCTCTCCATTTTCACCTCCTCTCTTTCAAACGTCAGGCCCACAAACAGTGATTTACTTGTACTCTTTATCTAATCCATTGTATCCATTATTAACAATTGTCCTCTGCACTGTGATGGCGAAGCACATACCGCAATTGCTTTGCTGAGTACTTCCATTAAGTCCCTTAGCTTCCATTCACTTGCCATTACAATTCCCTGTCCCACTCCCAGCTGACCCATCTGTACTCAACCTCCGACACTGTTTGAATTTTCCTGACTCAGCATCAACTTCAAAAATAAAATCACATGGGACCTACTGCCCCCCATTTGTTTTTGACAGAAGGTTCTGGTAATGATTCTGCTCTTCATTTAATCACTACTGCCTTCCACCCCATCACAATTTCTCTCTTTATCACCTTCCTCCGTTCCCCTATTCCCAGCCGCTGTGCTTACTGAAACACTGCGACAGCACAACATGTTCCAGTTCTGAAGAAAATTCTCCAGAAGGGAAGGTTACGTCTCTTTCTCTTTTTAAAAATGCTGCCTCGCCTATTAAGTGGCTCCAACATTTTCTGTTCATATTTTAGATTTACAGCATCTGCAGTATTTTGACTTTTTAACGAAGATGATGTCATGGGGAAATGGGGTGAGGTTACAATTGAATGTAAAGACTTACACACAATAGATAAATAACTTTGGAGAGGCTGGGAAAAGGGAATATGATGGGATCAGGAAAGTTATCTACTTCAGCACACACTTGGTCAAATGTTGCCTTGATGTCGAGGGCAGTCACCTTGATTACCATTACCACCATTATCAGCAATACAACAGTCACTGCTTTTCTGCTGAGTTTTGCTGTATTTGCCCACTGTAAAACAGCAGAGTGTATCTGTACCATTCCTCTCAAAACTGCTGCACTCCATGTAAGGACTGTGCAGCTTTATCAGGAAACCTGCCACCTATTTGAGGAA